>NC_091848.1:1738634-1983634 GCF_037783145.1 Equus przewalskii | reverse complement strand
AAGCTAACTGGCTACCATTTTCTCCGGAGACCACTGCGTCTTAAAAATGCAACAACAGACAGATCTTTCTTTGGAAGAAAGGGGATGCAGGGAGGGTAGAAAAGGGGCCCAAGTTCATGCTGTCTGAATGACTGGCTAATATTTATTAATCATTTATTGCAGAAGCAATTTTTAAAAACCTTGTAACTGATCAAAATGTGTCAGAGAAATGGATCACTGACAATGGCACTGTATCCGACTGGAATGTGAGCTGGTCCCCAGATTTAAGACCTGTAAATTGCCTAAGAAATCACGACAGCAATATGACATTAACATTTAATCCACATTAAAGGTATTCTAATTTGCACACATTCATAGATACACTTTGTTTGTTAAAAGGAAAGAGAGATTTATGGAACTGATCTTCCAGAAAGAAGAAAAACTTCCTGCTGTTTTATGTCAGGATCACAGTTTGAGGAAAGTGTCTGCTTTAATATGCACATTTACCCTAACCTCAAATACATATTGGCTTAGGTGAGAAAAATAAATTAAAATGCTGGGGGGAGAGGGATCTCTTATGTTGAAGTTCTTAAATAGTATATGAGGTAATAAGTATTTTCCATCAGTGTTTAAAAATATACAGAGCACATAAGTAACGTCAGTGCATTTTGAGATAACTATATTCTCAAACTCATTTAGACAAATGTCACACGTTTTTTCAGAACACAGTGGGGAAATATTAAAATAAAACAGATATTTAAAAATGCAACAAATGAAAGACAAGTGACTTTAGAATAGGGTTCCTAACCTCTGTTTGCATTTTCTAGTTCATGTTGTATGTTAACCAAATCCTTAAAAGTGTGACACATTACACACATAACACATTAAGTGTGCTTATGCTGGTGTTAAATAAAATTATTAGTCCGTAAACTATGAAATACTGCAGTTTTATTTGCAAGTTCTATGCAAAATAGCCTAAAACAGACAGGAAAGGGCTTTTATTAGAATCTGTAGTGTTATTGATGAGTATGTAATAGCAACGGGCCTGCCTACATTTCTGGCAAGCAGCAACATATATTCTACAAACCACTGATGGGATAAACAATCTATTAATGACAGTTGCTTTTCTACACTTAAAACGGGCAGACTGCGTTGCCTGACCACAAGGACAAACAGGTCATCATTCTCAAATGTTATACAATGTAAGAAACATAAATGAGACCTCTGTGGGGAGAAAAAACCCACTGGTATGGCTCCAGAGTTCTTTTGCTATTCAACTATTAATAGAAAGCAAATCCCACTGTAAGTTTTAAACACTTATAACCCTTTTTACTAAAAGATTTATCATCACTTATTTAATTTTCCACCTAAGGCTGAACAAGGTATTATTAGCTCAAGTGTCCAGCTCCAGGCCTGAAATATACAACTTAACATCTGGAACCAAAATAAAGAAAAAAAATGTCCCTTTGTTACTCTTGCAGAGTAAGATGAATTTTTTGTCCCTGTATAAACCTGTGGAGTGTCCATCTCTCCAGGTTTATGAATGTTCAACCTACAGAATCACACTCAGTGAGGACATAGGGGAAACATCTAGATTTTTCATCAGATGCAGAAAGCCTGTTTCATTGGACACACGTCTTTCAAGTCAGTGCCTTTTAATGTACTTTTTTCCTGGTGGTCACTGGACCAGCAGCATTGGCCTCGCTTGGGGGCTTACTAAACGCAGAATCTCAAGTCTCATCCCAGACCCGGAGAATCAGAACCTGCATTTGAACAATATCCCCAGGCGACTCATATGCACATAATGACAGTGAAGCACTGGCCTAGATCACCACGGCCGGCCCCCACCCCAACCCACCCCCAATCTTTTGACTTTTCAGAAAAAAGAACAAGGTAAGCTTTAGACACGTCATACTGATCAGGATAATTCACTTCATTCTTTGCCAAAAGGGGCATGGCACAGCAGTCCTTCTTTCAAGCCAGAAAAAACCTCCAAAACTATTTTGACCTAAAAAAGAGACAATTTTTCACATAGCTCAACCTAATATATTCTGATTTCAATCTTTCTCCCAAGAGGAAAGGATAGCACTATTTTTATAGTTTGCTAATAAAACAATAATAACTATCTTAGAATCAAATGGCAAGGCTCCATCTCCTGTACATTTTCATAATTGTAAAAATAAAAATGCCTGTTAATATCACCAGTCCTACTTGACTATATTAAAAACACCCTAAGAAGTAAACATTTTAATCTTCATTCAGTAGTTCAATAAGAGCTACTACTCACTAAATTATCCAGAATTTGAAAACATAAGATGGTAGAAAAATATGGAGTCAGTTCCCTTTGATATAATGGAGAAGAACTTAGAATCAATTTTCTATACTTTTATAGCATTATTAATAAAAAACAGTCAGGAGTAATATCACCATCTAATAACCACCCACCTCCACTCCTCCAACCCTTCTGTGTTAACAGACATATATTGAGGTCATATTAGAAGGTCTTTAATTTGTATATGAGTGTCCATCAAATATAAAGTATTATTTCCTTAAGTTCATTATAATATTTAACTAAGCACAACATTACAAGCAGTGTTTTCACTCATTTTCTCTAAGTCTTTAAGTAGATATGGGCACAGAACTCTTTGAGATATTATGTGTTTGATTCTGCTGGCGATTCCTAAAGGAGTCCCACAGGAAGACTCATTAGGATTAAAGGTCTATTCAACGGTGATTTCCAACATTTTCCATTACGAATTCTCTCTCTCTCTTTTTCTTGTTTTGCTGAGGAAGATTGGCCCTGAGCTAATATCCATTGCCAATCTTCCTCTTTTTGCTTGAGGAAGACTGTTGCTGAGCTAACATCTGTGCCAATCTTCCACTATTTTAATATGGGGTGCTGTCACAGCGTGGCTTGATGAGCCGTGTGTAGGTCCATGCCTGGGATGTGAACTTGCAAAAGCCCAGGCCGCCGAAGCACAGTGCATGAACTTAACCACTATGCCACTAGGCCAGCCCCATGAATTTCTCTTTTGAGATAAAAATTTTCATAGACCCCACCCCTGCCCCTCATAGTAGTTGTAAGTTTAATACACAACTGGAAGCACAAACAAAAATCATCTCCAGGAAAACGAAGTACAACACTAAAGTGCCAAAATAGTGAACACAGGTCTAGGATTTGGTGTTACCATAGCACCAGCTAGAGGGAAGAAGCTTAAAAAGTGAGTGGGGCCAGAAGTGGCAGCCTCAGGAAGCATTGCTACTGGGAGAAAATCAGATAAATAAAACACAGAGAAGCGATAAAAAAGAAGAAAGTAATAAGAAACAAAAGAATAACGAGGGGAAAAAAAGCTAAAAAGAAACAAGACATGCTAACCCTTTCACCCCTGCTATCCCCATCATCCATTAAAGAAACCGCGCGTTGCTGTACTGTAGAAGAGGGCATCCTTGAACTAGGAACCATATCTACAAATGTCTAGGGTTTTTTTAAAAAAAGAGGAACGAAGGGAGGGAGGGAGGAAAGGAAGAAGGAGAGAGAGAGAGAGAAAGAAATCAAACTACCCTCCTACAAAGCTACTATAAGAAGTAAACAGGAAAAACAAATCAAAACATTTCAGCAGTAGAAAATTCTCCCCCCAAAACCAACTATGAAGCACAAGACTCATTTGGACAAAATAATGACAACAAAACCCTAGAATCAGATACTGAAAAAATAAAAACAGAACTGAAAGGAAAAACATTTCAGAAATGAAGAATAAACGATAACATGCCAAAGGAAGAATAAATTTGAAAGAAAATTTAATAAGAAATACCAACTAAAACCAGGAAAATAACTGAGAATGAAAACAAAAGTAAGTAAAATAGTAAAAAGAGTGTGAGAGAAAGAGACTCAAATAGAAGATGAGCGGGGCCGGCTGCGTGGCCGAGTGGTTAAGTTCGCGTGCTCCACTGTGGTGGCCCAGGGTTCGGATCCTGGGCGTGGACATGGCAATGCTCGTCAGGCCACGCTGAGGCAGCGTCCCACGTCCCACAACTAGAAGGACCGGCAACTAAGATATCCAGCAATGTACAGGGAGAGTTTGGGGAGATAAAGCAGGAAAAAAAAAACCCAAGAAGATGAGCAAAGAAAGACTATATATATATATATATATAATTATATAGAATATATATATGACTGGAGTCTCTAAAGAAGAAAACAAAACAATGGAATAGAACTAATATTTCATACCATAATCCAAGAAAATTATTTCTGAAAATGAGAACACTTGAATCTACATATGAAAGAGCTGAGAAAAATTAACCAGAAACAATCAACTTTGAGAATTATCCAAGTAAAAAGAAGGACAATGAAAAAATGGCAATGCTTCAAGGCAGAAAAATCAAATTATCTATACGGGTATGAAAATTAGGCTTGTACCAGAGATATCAAGAGCAGAACAATATTTTCAAGAAAGTCAACGAAAAAAACTGTAAGCCGCAGATTTTATGTCCAGTCAAGCTGTCATTGAAATGGCAAGACTATAGAAAAACAGCTTGGAATGCGCAAGATTTGGGGAATATTGTACACAGGAGCCTTCCTGAGGAACGTACTAGTGGAGGAGTTTATGCAAATAAGAGCTAAGTGTAGAAACATCAGCAAACAAGTAATGGTAAATATTTAATATGTTTAATTTTAGAGGGGATTTTAAAACAAGGTGACACCATGGGTGAAAGAATGGAATGTAAAGGTTATATATTCTAACAAAATAGCAAGAATACAGCAAGAAGAAATGGGAGGAAAAAGGAGAACCAGAAAGTCTAATAGGAGCATTGGCTACCATAAAGGTAACAGGTGAAAGTCCAAGGACGCCACTTAAAAAATTAAGCAGGAATAAGGGGGATTAAAAGCATTATAAAAGATATAAATACAAAAGTAATCACTAGAACAAAACTGCGAACATTCCTAAATTTCATAATAATAATTGCTCTTCAGAGACAATTCTCCATAGGGTTCTGTATGTCTTACGTCAGCCATCAGCCTTTGTTCACAACTACCTTGGCAAAGATGTTTTGTATTGCAGATACTGTTGGAAGCTAGAGGATCTCCCCCTGGACCAGAAGGCAGTTTGTACCTAACTAGCATAATAAATGTCTTTCCCTTGGGCAAAGTTTGGGTAGATTTTCTACCAGCTCCTTAAAGAATTCCAAAACTTGGTCCCTTAGCTATGACATAAACCCACAGGGTATGTGTTGAACATCACCCTATGGGACTTGTCGGTCAAGGGGAAACTATATAACCATGAAACACATGCTACTTTTTCTGCTGTTAGTAATAAAGTGCTTTGTCTCTGACCCAGGAATCTCGTGCCTCCTGCCAGCATCTATGAAAGTGTTGGCAGGCATGCAAATAGGCTAAAATCTCAGACCCTTAGTAAAGAAGACACAGCCAAATGAGAAAGAAACGCAGCAAATATAATGATATACACAGTAATTTTGGAGTGATTTTCAGGGTATACTGTTAAGTGAGAAAAAGCAAAGTATAAAAAAGTATACACAATATGTTATTTCTTATAAGAAGAGGAAATATGAACACATACACACATATAACATATGTATACACATATATATACATATTTGCTTAATTTTACAAAAAGAAGCACAGGAAGGAGAAACCAGAAGTTAATAAAATTGGCTCCCTAAAAGGGACAGAGGAGAACAAGCTAGAAAGGAAGGGAGTGACACCTCTTTGATAACAACATTGTGTATAATTTTGACTTTTGGAAGCATGTTAGCACTACAGATATTCAAGCATATAATTAAATCAACAAGAATGGAGACAAAGGTACCTAAAACTGAATGCAAACAGAAACAAATGAATGCAACTTATTTGAAATGAATAATCTAACTACACTCGAGGGGCAAAAAACTACAAATAAATCTTGAACTCTTTTTATTAAGTTTATTTTTCACAAAGTATGATTGTAGCAATTTTGCAGATATTTTACGTGTATTATATCATTAAGTTGGTAAGTGCACTGGTGTCATTAGGAGTCAGGGTTCTCACTTTGAATGAAGGGAAATACAAATATGAAATGGGGGAGGACAAGAAAGAATTCTGTGGTTTGGATTGAAATTGGACATGTTAGTATGACTCATAATTTCTTAAAAATAAGCTACCTACCTACCTATATCTCTACCTAATCTAGAACAGAAAGGTCCTAGAAGTAATGAAATCTCAGAGACAATGAGCACATCGCATGTCCAGATCTTGATTTCTAAATGCCATTTTCCTCTAAAATGAAACAGAGTAATTTGAAGAAATGGCTGATTCCAGGCGTGGGACAGGGAAGGTATAAGATAAGCCTGGAACATCTTGTTTTGCCAGAAAATAACGAAGTGCTTAAAAAAAGAGATGGGGGACCAGACCAGTGGTGCAGCGGTTAAGTTTGCATGTTCCGCTTCAGCAGCCTGGGGTTCGCCAGCTCGGATCCCAGGTGTGGACATGGCACCACTTGGTGACCCATGCTGTGGCAAGCATCTCACATATAAAGTAGAGGAAGATGGGCATGGATGTTAGCTCAGGGCCAGTCTTCCTCAGCAAAAAGAGGAGGATTGGCAGCAGATGCTAGCTCAGGGCTAACCTTCCTCAAAAAAAAAAAAAAAAAAAGATGGGGTATGTTGAAAGGACCCAGAAGCCATCTTGAAAGGATATTTCCTGGAGAAATCTGGGATAATTTGAAAATAAACAACGAAAATAACTGATAATAATCTATTTAATAAAATAAAAATCCATGCGTCCTTGCCCACAATAAATAGATAAAATAAAAAAGAAGGGTGGATTCGTCCTTAAAGTAGAATGCTGACTGCTAAATATGGGGGGGAGTGGTAGAGTTGGAAAATCTCTATTTTGCAGTCATCAGGCAAGAATCATCAACGGATGATGGGGCAGCAAACCTCAAAGGTCCTTTCTGAACTTTAAATAGACATATGCTCTATGGGTAGTAGGTAAGTTTGTGAAAAGAAAAATAAAAGGGTATTGGGCAGTATATTATAAGAAATTTAAGCTAAGAATGACATGCTGAACAGTTCCCAGGCAAAGGTGGCAACACAGAAAGAAAAGAATAATAGGACAAAGGCTGAATCAAGGGCTTGAGAGATTCTGACAAATAAATGCAATCAGCCCGGCAGAGATTGGAGGGGAACACAGGCCGCCTGTCCCACTCTCTTCTCTGTCCTCCCACACCTGCTTCTCCTTTCCAGGGTTACAGACAACTGCATCCCAAAGAGAGCCCATACACAGAGTTCAAAGACAGGGCAACCACGTGTGTGTCCTATGTCATTTTTCTCAACTTACTTAAGTTTATACTGGTTTTTACCCTCTCTTAGAACAATGCTAATTCTCTATGATAATCCAAATAAATTTGAAAAGACAAAAACTGAAGAAGGCTACATAAAGAAGAAATTAATTCCAAATGTGCGGGATTCTCTTCTCATTCCAATTTTATACCACATATTTTTAAAACTCAATCCATTAGAAGCTATATTTCTCATTGTATTTGGCTATACAGTCAATTCAAAGAAGGGCTACATGTACTAGAAGGCAAGGGCTATAAGAACCTGCTCAGCTGGGCAGCGGAGACACAAACATAAGGAGCACACAGATGTTAGACAGACAGGTTTCATTCATGCTCAACCAGTAAGTTTCTGAGTTCACTTCCTCCTTAGGAGTTATGATATCACTGACTTTACTGAAAATTAGTACACAAAGCAATATATGTGTATATAATGTAGTATTGTGTTATATATTCATATATTCATATTGTTAATAATTCATGGTCGATGGGTCAACTTTACAACAGAAAGTTAGAGAGTCTTTTGAACAACTTAGATAAAATGCATTAAAATCATTTAATTCCCACTACCTGTTGTGCTAATCCAGGCTCTCTCATCCCTAATATGCATTATCTTTGAAATATATTTGATGTATATGACCTACATAAAAATGAACTATAACTTAGGGTCAAGAATAGAAAAGAACAATTAACAAACAATTGCTCCCGACTTTAATAAGTGGCTATGTTTCATCAAAGGTTTTAAAATATTTTTAGTTGGAGAATTCTTTCTTTAGATAAAATCTAAAAATTTATAAAATAACCAAAAGTGGAACTACTCCAGTTAAAGTGGGCAGCGGACGTCTGGAGGACCACTGCTTGAGGAAGCTTCCTGGTAGCCTGAAGCACAGTTAGAAACCACTGCTGTATGAGATTCTAAGGAGTATAAATACCCGAAACAGTCACTGAGAATGAATTGACTAGTAAGTGTGGAAAACATGAAATTTAAATAAAAATATCTAACCCATTATTATTTACTGGGGAACACGACCAAGTAAATATAAATTATTTTTAATAAATAATAATTTACAAGAGAAGTATAAAAGACAGCTCATTTTGGCACTATGGTAGCTGTTCTTCCTTGTTATAAGCCCCTAGGTGATACTGGAATTTGATGTCTTTGATTAACATTTTTATTCTGATGTCCCTATGTCTAAATATATGTGTCACTATGAAGTGATAAACAAGGATTCAGGAAATAATTTTTAATGAGAATAACAATGTTATTTATTTACTTCTAATTTGGACAAACACATAGTTCAAATTTTCTAACTCAGTTATTACACCCAGCTTTTTAATAATTAATCTGTAATTTTTAGGATCATGTTTTTAAAAGCCTAAGTTTTCTCAGTTTCCTTTAGCTACTGAAAGGAAGACCAAAAATCCCTTCCCACTCTAGAACTACTACAAGTCAAAATGAGGCTGCCTCTTGCTACTATTTGCTGTTGTGGGAGCAGAACAAAAACCATTAATAGTTAACAAAGCTACAATATGATATATAAATGAAGTCTTGCATTAAAAAAGTACTTAGATTGTATTTACAAAATAAACTCTATCACTAATTATTCAACATTTGGATTTGACCAGAAACCAAAGCATGACTTTACGATGCTGTTTAAATGAACTACTTAATATTGTAAAGAACATCAATGTGGTGAGCTCAACGAATTTTGGACTTGGTATAATACAACAGTTTTTCCAATTCTTTGATCAATGGACAAATTTTAATGTTAAGTCAGTTTGAATTTCAATTGTGCTTTAAAAATGTTTACTTAAACCCAAAATTTTGCATCTCAATTATTTTATATTCTAAAACTGAATGTAGTTTAAACCAATGCATTATTCATAGAGCAAAGACATCAGGAAAAACAAACCTGTGCACTCCTTTCAAAGCCGTTAAATTGCTAAAACATACCACATTTATGCATGCAATATTTGACTGTGTTTTTCTTAAAATACAAGCTTGTTTTTGTCAGATCAAGATATGCCAAAAATTCTACACCAAACATTTTTGTTTATAATTAAAGCAATCATCAATCCAAGGATTGTCATCCATTTTATTTCATCTCTACATCAAAAAAAGAAAGTAATTTAAAAAATTTTTTAATTCCCTTGAAATGATAAGATAAATGAAAATGTAAGTGCCTTCACATAATAACAGTAAGCTGACCCTCTGGGAGCTGGTTAACTTTCTCTATACAAGGTATTCAAAGCTCATTCAAAAGTGTTCATTTAGAATGCAGATATCAAAGACGACGCAAATGTTCAAGAGAAAATTAGAACTTACCAGATGTTCTAATCCAGCTTTGATGTTTCCAGATTCCCTAAAATAGAAGAATAAAAGTTCTAAATAGTTGCTAAACCCTTGCCTCCTATAATCTATGTTTACCTACAAATGTTTTATAAACCCTTGTAATTTTTTCAAATACCTTTACTAATGTTGATAACACCAATGTTTCTAAGGGCAAAAAAATTTCCATCAAAAGGGAACAGATAACTTATTTATATCTAATAGTATTACTACTAAAACTGGTATTCCATTAACAGAAAGAATGTTTCAGATTTTTCAAAGTCAGTAGAGAATAAAAAGAGGTCAAGTGTATTATCTTACTATTCACACAGTATCTGTTTATTTCACATCAGCTTTTTCATTAGAGTTTGATTTTTCTAACATTTATGATGAAAATATTCAAACAGCAGATTCTCTCCACCATGTAGATTCTACAATTGACATTTTACCACATTTGCTTTATCAAATATCCATCCATCAATGGTTATATTTTTATGGAAAGAATACGCATATAAAGAATATGTTTGTGAGTACATAGCTAAATAACTCAATCTCAACAAATTTTTTTCTGACATTAATTTTATTAACTCAGTGCATAGTACAAATCAGGACCTAAGACTGTTGTGATATTAAAAAACAAAATATCACAATAGAAAACACAAACATCAAATATCATGATATATTTTAAGTACTTAATTTCTTGCTTTCCACTGTAAATAAGACTGCTGATGGAACTAAAAATACAAATAACTGTGCAAGTAGCAAACATAATTTAAATACACATTTAGTGAAACTGGCAAATAGAGTTTTTTTTCCTGACTTCAGTGTATACTAATTTATTAGTGACAAATGGACTTTGACTTCTCCCACTCTGACCAAGTAGCACTTTTATTTCATCATAAATACCAAGCCTTATTTTTTTAACATGAAATTATACTTCTACCATACTGCAGAAAATAATTGGGAAACATTCAACAACCAACAACGGTATCACATTCATGGTGTTTTCTCTTTTCTCCACATCTCTTTCTTTCCCTGAAGGGGCCCCAACTTAATTTCTTTTCTCTTTATTTTTGTCACCAATTTTCTTTGTCAGAAATATATTTATCTCTGTTTCCTTTGTCTTGCTATCCGATGTTTCCAAATTCCCCTATCTTCTTCTCTTTGGATCTGCTGCTGGAAAGCTATACCCACCATTTCTGACCTTTGCTCTCACTGCCCAGAATACATCCCAGTGTCGACTGAATAGCACTTGTCTTTAGCCATTCTCTTCTGCTTCTGGCAATCTGAGCAATACTATATAGTCAATGTTTAAAAATTTAAGGATTTCTGAAACTCATTCTCTGGACGCAGTCCTAGTGACAAATAATAGGAATAAATTGCAACAAGGTGTTAGAGAAGGCTAATAGCTACGTAAATAATTATTTTTAACTTTATTATTACAAAATTAATGAAGCTGGAAGTCCAATGGATCTTTAAGTTTTCCCAAGGACATTCTCATACAGTCATCTGTGTAACTTAAAACTCAAACAAAAGGAAGAATGCTTATAGTGAACCATCTGACAGTGCAATGTGTGTGTGTGTGTGTGTGTGTGTGTGTGTGTGTATCCACTACAATAAAATCAAGTCTTCCTCCCATCACTGACTCCCAGTTCTCAATCACTGATATTGGCTGTTTGTCCTTCTACAGATATTCTACGTGTGGATGCGTGTGTGCGCTTGTGTCTTCCTTCTTCTATTTTTTTCTTTTTTTAACCTGAACAGAAGCATATTATACACACTGATGTGTAACTTCACTTGGCAATCTGTCTTGGAGTTTTTACTATATAATACACATTTACTTTGCTTTTTCCCCCATGGCTACATTGTCACATAACAGTTCTTATTAGAAAATAACATTGTAATATAAAAGAACAAAAATGCTCCGATTCAAAGTTCAAGCCTATAATTTATTACCTGGAACCACTGGGGCTAGACACGCTTCATCAGAATATTTCGGATTTAAGAAAGGTAATAAGGCATATATACTGTAGGCCATATGACACCGACAGCAAGGCTTGAAGCAGCACCTCATCACACACATTAATAATTCAGAAAGAAACGCACGAATGTCCACACAAAGTGGGGTAAACAAAGACTATAAAGAGCTTCATTTCAGGGTATGTTTTGTTGTCAACTAAGTTAGCCACAAACTTAGGGAAAATCGTCCAATTTTCTGAGCTATTTGCATTTTGGAATCAAGGATAAGAAACTGCTTTGTAAAAAAAAAAAAAAATCTTGGCTAGGTTATTGCTTTGTTATCTTTCCAAGTGATTCTTTACGTTAAATGATATTTAGGAAATATGCCTTTTGAATGGTATGCCTGAAAGAAATCTAAGCATCATCCTTGACACACGCACTTTCCTTCACTACCAAATGTAAACAAATGTAATCAACTATGGGATCTTGGCTATCCAACATCCTTAATGATCACTTAGATTTAACCACTTCTTTCTATCTTCACAGATACTATCTTATTTTAGGCCATCATCCTTTCTCTCCCAGACTACTGCAAAGCCTCTTAATGGTCTCAATGGCTTGTGCCTTGCCCCATGTCAACTCATTCTCCATAATACAGCAGGATCTTTCTGAAATGTAAGCTTGATGTTGTCAATTCTCTTCTTAAAATCCACAACATCCTGTTCTCCAATTTAATCATTCCGTCTATTATCTTGCCAAAGCTACATCACATGGAAAGTGATAGCAACAGCCACTACAAACTACTATAAGCTGGCTCCACTCACCACTGAGCCACGTACTTTCTCTATCTGAAATGCTCCTTTTCTCCCACCTGCCTCTAATCCTCATCAGCTAAAAAACAAATATCCTTCAGGACTCAACCTAAACTACACCTTCACTGGGGAAACCCTCTTCTTTCCTCACAAATGAAGTAAGGAACTCTTCCCATGTGTTCTCATCACAGAATTTATCACAGTTATTATAAATACCTATTCACTTTCCCGCTGACACCACTAAAATGAAAACTACTTGAGGACATGGATTGCATCTTTTTAATTTTCATAGCCCAGCACCCAATACAGTGCTCGAATAGGAGTAGATATTCAACTAATAACAGTCTGACATCTCAACATCATGAGGACAAACCTGGATGGAGTCAGTGGCAAGCAGCTCAGGTCTCTGAGTGCTCCTACCCAGCCCCACTCTATCTCCATACCCACAAAGAGCAAGGCAACCGCAACAGTGAGGAGTGGTTTGGGACAGTAGTATTAGGAACTGTGTGTGTGTGTGTGTGTGTGTGTGTGATGGGTGGTTGTTTTGCTTTGTTTTGTATTGTTCTTGAAGGAGTAGGAGGACACAATGAAAAAAGTGGCTGATTGAGGCCAGAGTAGACTAGAGGCTTTGCAATCCAGTTTTAAATTAACCTGGAGAAGTACAAGCCAGAGCCTAAGTGTTCACCCCTCTCCTTACCAAGCAAGGCAGCGGAATGATGCGAGGAAATAAAAGAGATGTCCACATGGAAAATTTTAAGATCTCTGAGATGTATAAGCACAGGGAAAGAAAAATAACAAATGGAGCAACCTCATCTGGAGAAAACAGTATAGACTGAGAAAGAATATAATGTAAGCATAACAACATCTTCAAAGACAAGCGAAGACTTTTAGAAATTAAACAAAAACAATACCTATGAAAAAGAATCAATAGGAAATAGTGAGTATTAAAAATACAATCGTTTGAAATAAAGAACTCAGAGGATGGCCTGAAAGCCCAATAGCTATAGACTCAGAATGAATTAGTGAGCTGGAACATGGGGGTGGAGAGCTCCCTCAAAAGGCAGAGGAAAGGGGTGAAAAGACAGAACAAACCTGAAATAAATTTAAGAACAGGAGTAAAAGTGTGAACGTCTATATTCCCATCAATAATGAGAATCCTAGAAGGAAAGCAAAGACGAAATAGAAGAAATATTTGAAGAAATAACGACAAAAAATTTCCCAGATATAGAAATATTCAAATTTTAGATCGAAAGAGTACATAGGGCAGTGAACAGGATAGTTGGGGGAAAATCCATAGCAATGTATAATATAAGGATAACTAAGACTATTACAGATCAAGAAAAAAGTCTAAAAGCTTCCAGAAAGAAAAAGCATACCCCTCCATCAAGGAAGAATAACACTGACATCAGACTCTCGACACAAATGCTGGACACGGAGTATTAACTCCCAGGATGAAGGGTTAAAGGAAAATGACTGTGAACCTACAATTTATATACAGCTAATAAACTATTATTTAAACTGAAGGCAAAGTAAACAAATTTCAATATAGACAGTCTCAGGAAATTCTCCACACAAAGACATTATTTGAAAGAAGTTCTGAGGAATGTAACGCAGTAAGAAGAGAAATATTCAGGAAGAAGGCACAAGATAAATAAAGCAAGAAAAGTTTGGCATAGGATGTAGTACTTCTTGTAATCTAAGCAATCAATGAGTAAAAAGAAAACTAAAAAAGTTCACTCATAATGATCTGGAATTAAAATGCCAGAGAAGATTCTTAGATTGGGTAAGAAACAAAATCCAGCAATGTGTCATTCAGAAGAGACACCTAAAACAAAAGGATTCAGAAAAGTTTCTGAAAAAGATAATAAAAGATACAGCCAGGCAAACACAAACCAAAAGAAAGCTGGGGTGGTAACTTTAATGACAAAATATATTGAAACCACTCCCTCCCAAAAAATATGTATATTTTTTGATATGAGAAAAAGAAGGACGTTGTATTCTAGTAGAAGATACAATAGATCAAGAAATTTTCATTTATGTTTAGAAAGTTTGCATATGTGTAAGGCTTAACATGTATCACAGATTAGGACAGCAAAGTTTCAACATGTTCTCTATGAAAATCAGCTTTCTTTAGTTTTACTTTGGGCAGAAAGACAAGGAAGGGTGGCCATCTCAAAACAACACAGGTAAAACATCACGAATACATAAATACTAACAAGACAGCACAAGGCATAATCCCTTCTAGAAGCAGAAGACCTCAACTCAAATCGAAGCAATACTACGGAACAGCTGCAGGAGCTGAGGTGATAATCCAGCGTTCTGAAGCTCAGATTGTTCATCTATGATGCAAAGATTTTTTAACACTTGCCTTACCCAACACATAAGGTTTCTGTGGAAAAATAAGCAAGATAATGTGTACGAAGACACGCTATAAATTGTGATGTGCTACAGAAATCTGTTATTATGGTAGATATTTAAATACAAAAGTCTTAAAAGTGGTTCCAAAGTCTTAACGAATTTTTTTAAATAGGGAGGCAAGATCCAGGACATTGACAAGAGGGATCTTGCAACAAATGGTATAAAGCCTGTCCTTTTTAGTGGTCTGTCTCTTGGGTTGTCCCTGTCATGACTTCATCAATATTTGTGCAACTCCTTTTGCCCTGTGCTGAAAGCAGACTTAATTCAATTATAGGTCTCAAAACTGATAAAATGGTCCTGAAGTGGAAAATGGGAAGAGATTATTGGCAAATGAATAAAGATTTGTATCGAACTAACACACAGGAGTACAGCAGGTCTTTTTTTAATCATTCCCTGTCTTAAATCTTCTGGGAATCATGAGTTTCCCTTCCCCTCACGCAGCACATCGATTTCTGAATTAGACTGCAATATTAAATAATTAATATACTTGCCATGATTGATGTTTTGCATTAGTTGAATATTAGGTTATCAATCAAAATCCACTTGGTTTAATGTAATAATATTGAAAAAGTGTCACGGGCTGTTCATCCAATTTGTAGTTGAGGCAGCACAGATAGTAATGTTGGCACAAGACGAGGCTCTAAAGCAGGAAATGCAGTGGCTCAACATGTATGAGGCAGACGTTTTTGAAACTAACTGGGACAAGGCTGAGGTAATCCTAAATAAACCTTGTGGCACCTGTCAGTTTCAGCGTTACGTCTCCTTCCAGAGGGAAGATGCCAAGCATCAATCATATCACAGCAGGCAAGAAAAAAACTAAAATAAAGATACCAATTTACCTCTGTGGCAAAGAGATTTCATTATTTTGCCAAAGGAAGCATGCTCTAAACCCAGAAACTGTTACTATGATAAAGCTTATATCCTCTTAAGAAATTTCTAAACAATAGAATAATATTTTTTAGATCTAGTCTTACTAAGAAGGGATCAACTTTTTTTTTTTTTAATATGAGAACAACATTCCACCAAAGTGACGGTTCAGGTTTTATAATGGTCTAAGGGAGTCAGGTGCAGGAGGCACAATTAATAACGGCACGTATTTTGAAAACTCCTATTCCTTCTGACAATGGCATTCTCTTTTACTCTCAATACTTTGCATCTACACTTGTCAAAATATTAGCTTAGAAAAAAATTTTTAACTACTTGCTTCTTTCAGTAAAAGTAAATAATTTTTCTAATCATTCCCCATTACATCAGTCTAAAATCTATTATGGATTTACTTATAAAAGCAGTATTTTAAAACAGATTAAATTAAAAAAGACATCCAAAAGAAAGGTGATGTTTTTGGGTGAGGAGTAGAAAAGTAGCAAAATAAATATAAAACAAAATCATTTCATAGAGCAAGCCCAAAATCCAGTGTTTAGTTATAAAGTACTCACAAACCAAAAATGCAGATAACTAACTGAAGTAGCATTAAAGTATCATTTCCCTAACCAAATCTTTAGGAAATAAAAGATTAAATATATTTATAATCAGTAACGTGTATGTATTACCCCAAAGAAAATGTGCACATCCACAGTAATTATGAAAAACAGAGTAACTCCTAAGTAATAAAAAATTTTATAGTTTTTTTGTCATGAACTAAGCATATTATTCACTTTTAAAAGATTACTATGGTGCAGATTTCTACAGCTATATGAGATAAGATCACAGTTAATTTTGTATTCTCTTTCATAAAGCAAAAAGCTACATGATTTGGGTTTTTTTTAAAATAATGGCAGTCAAGGTTTTTAAAAGCCTGAGTTATAAATGATAAAAATATCTATATCTCCCATCTCAAATACTAATTGATAAATTTTCACATGTATAAGATCTTTTCTGTTACGTATGAAATGTTATTAAGAAAAAATTTGATAATATATAAATCTAAGAAAAACCTGGGTTCAAATTCCAACTCTACTACTTACTAAAAGTATGAACTTTGTCAAGTATATGTATCTTCTCTAATTTTTCCATTCTTAAGCTCAAGTCAAAGATTAAAAAGATAATCAGCACATATATATATATATATATATATATATATATCACTCAATACTGTTTCGAAATGACACACTAATAATGGACCAAGTGACTGTATTCCACTTTCAAAATCAAGAAATATCTTTACAGATGTTATGTTTTTTAAACCACCTTAAAATCCGTTTCAACTGTAATACCTATAAATAAAAGAAAAATCTATTTTTCAGACAAACACATATAAAGAGCCTGGCCCAACAGCCAGCATCCAGTAAGAATACCACGTATACTCTGAGATACGCACATTCTTATATCCTGATCTCTTTGAAAGGAGACAGAACGACAAAGCGTGTTGAAAAAAAATAAGCCAAAAAAAATTTCTCAATTACCTACAGTTTTTTACATTTTAATCCCAACAGGAAAAATACATAATCTCAGCACTAAGTTCCAAAAAGATCTTCGTTGAATTCTCAGTTTCAACTTACCAGGTTTGGTTAGAATTCTCAGCACTTTTCTCCTGATTGGAGAACACCTTGCAAATTAGTGGCTCTAAATGTATATTGTTACGTTATTACAGTTCAGAACGACAGTTTTCAGATGTTTGTACTTTACAAGTAGCTTTTTATCTGATAATTATTTGCAATAAATTCTGCTCTAGAACTTACAAATTACTTGCACAGATAAGTGTACCATGGTTACTGAATTTTACATGTACTGCTGTCTTTTTAAGATTCTTTAGTTAGTTTCACAAATATGAGTGAGCATCCACTAAATCAAGATGAGTTTAAATTAAACATATCAAACAGCTGAGGACTTACGAGACATACTAAGCTTATTGAAATGGGAAGCTGAACACTTAAGTTGGTATGTGTCAGTTAAGCCATTTATAGTCAGTCAGGTAAACAGGTTCTGGAGTTCACATAAAGGGTGTACAGGGGAAAGAAAAGACATTTCAATGATTTTGAAGTCGTGCTCTAGATAACAGTCTCAGATGAAGGAAAACTAGGAGAATTTATCAGCAGTAGATATGATATAAAAGAACTGCTAAAGGAAGTGCTTCAGACACAGGAGAAATTACGCCAAAAAGAGACTTGAAATATCAAGACTGAACCTATCTGCTATTTCCCACATGCAGAACTAACATTCATAATCAATGACAATCTTCTTCCCAGATGTAGCTCAAGAATCTTTCTCAATACTGCTGCAAGGAGTCACTGCCAGTAATCTGGAGTTAGCAGGTGAAAGCAATCCATTCACCACCACCCACTTCAAGCTATGTTCTTGACCGAGTTCAAGAGACATTCAGAAAAAGGAGAAACTGCCATATGTGTTAGAGTGGTTGGAAAATATTTCAAAGAGTAGAGTAATTTTAGTTGGATCCTGAAAAACTGACTGCATTTGAACAGACTGGGTAAACAGAAAAGAAGAGGCAGGAAGAGTGAACTCAAGGGTCCCAGATGACCTGATCGAGGTCAAGTAAGGGACAACAGCCTGTCCAGAATATATGCATTAAAAGGTCATGTTACTTTTAGTCTTTAATTTTAAATAATTTTTATTATCTAAGTTTTCAGGGCCACCATGTACAACTGTGTACGTTGTTCGCTATGGGGGAAAAAAGGAAAGAAAAATCTAATGGGGCAAGTGGAAGCTAAAAGCTACATGCCCTGGCCAAGCAGTGCATTCTGGTGTGGTACTGCATCCACAGAAAAAGGGATGTCTTTTCCTAGTATGCACAAATGTACCATATGGGCTAACAGTGGCCCTGCAAATAATAAATGCTCATTGTAGAAAAATTCAAAATTACATCCGGTCCCAATGAAGCAGAAAATAAAAATCACCTGAAATCCCACCAGCCCAAGATAATATCTAAACATTTCAGTTTTTTCCTCCATTCTTTTGCATACACATAAATACACTTATTTTTCTTACAAAAATGAGATCATTGTTGATTTCTGCTACGTAGCATAAGTTTTTTCACTACTTAATTATATAGTGTAAACAGCTTCTCAGGGTCAATAAATATATTTGCATATAATATTTTTAATGTTTACATACTATTCTGCTTATAGATGTACAATAAGTTAACTCATCCATTATTGCTGGACATTTGGGTTGTTTCTGATTTCTTATTCTAAATAAAACTCGGGTATTAAAAAAAGAAGTGATCAGGGGCTGGCCCTGTGGCCGAGTGGTTAAGTTCGTGTGCTCCGCTGCAGGCGGCCCAGGGTTTCGTTGGTTCGAATCCTGGGCGCGGACATGGCACTGCTCATCAAACCACGCTGAGGCAGCGTCCCACATGCCACAACTAGAAGGACCCACAACGAAGAATATACAACTATGTACCGGGGGGCTTTGGGGAGAAAAAGGAAAAAAATAAAATCTTTAAAAAAAAAAAAAAAAGAACCGATCATTAGATGTAAAAATCATTTATGGATTTTACGTCACGTTTATTTCATTTGGAGGACTGGGGTTAAATAATTTAAAAAACGGGAAATAAACCAGTATATTTTATCTCCAGTACTTAACCCTAAATAATTTAAATTTATACATATTTAAATATAAAGTATCATTACCATTTATAATAATTTAAATTTAAATACAATTAAAAATAAATTTCTACCTTCGAAGAAGCTTATTATCATAGAATTACGCCCAACGACTTCATAAAATCAATATCTACCTATATATAACATAGAGTCAACAATCCCGAATGGAAGTTAACAAATATATATAAGTATTCTATTCATGTCTTCAGCTACTAAAATTGAGAGAAAATGCAACACGTATATTTTTCCTGAGAACAGCAAACTCTCAGTAACTCAGAAATTGATTGTTCAGTTTCACAATTATTAAAGTCTTGTGATGCTTCTCCTCTTTCTTCTGATATTCTCCTGTGTAACTACACTGATACTCTGGAATGAAACAAAAAACTAAGGTGTGATTTTAATCAGGTAAGCACCTAATAATTCTAGGAAATAAAACTACGAAAATTCTTCCTTTGCTCAGTGAATCAAAATAAACCCCCAGCCTAGAATTCAAGATCCTTGCTCAAATCAAACTATATGCCATTTCCGAAAGACCTCTTTGCAGTTCCCAGCACTTAAAGGTTTAATCATATTATTGTCTATGTGAACTGACCTCAGATGCCCCACCTTTGAGGAAATAGTGAACAGCATGTGCCAAGCTCCGCAGTGAGTGCTTTACATGGATTCGCTCATTTAATCCTTATCACTTCATTTTAAGGAGGGACAATTACTATCCCCACTATACAGACGAGATAACTGAGACTCAGAGCACACAGTACACCCCTCAGCTAGCAGAAGGCAGACGTGAAACCAGGCAGCCCAAGTTCATTGCCCAAATTTTAATCAAGAGAGAATTTATTACTGTCAATCTCTAAAAACAATAACCTCAATAACAGAACAAGACTTTGTGGTATTCTACTTCTTAATTGGAACCATGATTGGAAAGGAGGCTGCAAAAGGGTGAGAATATAAGTAAAAATAAACACTGACCTTTAATGACAGGTTACTACATGCCAGGTGCTGAGCCTGGTCATTTACACTTATAATCTCAATAAATTCTCAAAATATTCCCCAAAAGAAAAATCTGTATTCATGGCTAACATTTAGGGAAATATTAAAGTGCACAGATCTGCAAGGTGAAACGAAATGCCATTGTTCACTTCACAAACAAGCAAAGATTAAAACAAATGATGATGTTTCCACTGTTGGCAAAGGTGTGAGGAATCAGGTACCCTCACATGCTACAGGTGAGAGCAGAAAATAGGACTACAACTTCTCCAGAGGACAACTGCAAAACGTTCAGAATTCCCAGCAACACAGATAAAGCCCTGGACCTGACGGTTCTACTTCTCCAGATTTATCCCAATGACACATTCCTAATATAGGAATCATGCCATTGTATTTAATACCAAACAAATAAACAAAAAACCTAAAACAAACTAAATGTCCAATAATGATAAACTATGAAATATCACATCTATAAAACAGAAAACCAATAGCCATTAAAAATTATGATGTAGTTGTATATTTCCAAGAAAATGTTCTTATGGCATATTGTTTAAAAAAAAAGAATATTACAGAATGATATGATGTCAGAGTTGTTAAAAAGTTTTATACATGGATGTGTATAATGTGAGTACATGTGTGTATGTATCTGTGTGTAACCAAAAAGTTAAAATAAAATGTTAACAGCATTTAACAGTGGAATTTCCAGTGACTTTTATGTTCATTCTAATTTTCTGTTTGTGTTTTCTAAAATTTCTTCCATGAAAACACATTAATGTTGGTCCAATTTAAAAAAAAGCATTTAAGAAAAAGTCCTCTCAGCACCTCGATGGAGTAGCATATTATCCTCATTTTGTAAATAAAGGATCTGCAGCTCAGAGTCAGAGAGTAACTTGCTAAGATGCCCAAAATAGCTCTATCTGAATCCAAAGCTCATACTTTTTCTTTTACAATAGAAATGCTGCCTGCTGTGTTAGATAAAATGAGGAGAAATCTATATTCAGCCCACACTTTTCCTGTTCTCTATACCCTTGAAAAACTTTATCACAAATTATCTGTGTACATGCCAGTTACCTTCACTGTTTACTTTAAAGACTCAGTCTACATTTTTGTTCATCTTTATACCATCTGCAGAGTTTAATACTAATAGAATCTTCCTAAATTTGGTACATGATTGTATAAGATACAGACGAATTCAATTTAGAGTTAGAGAATGTGAAACTGGAACAGAGATAATAGACACAGTTACGTCCATGATGCATGAGACAAACGGAGAAGGTGAACCCTTCAATAATTGATCAAGCATAGATCCTTGGTGTGCGATGTCAAACTTTAAATTTCCCAAAACTACACATTAAAGATAAAAGTCTTTAGGTCTTGGGATATGGTTAATTAAAACAATTTTATTTATATATCCCTAACATTAGCTAAGGTTCACAAAATTAGAATTGGAAGGTCTCATTAGGAAAAGCAGAGAAGTAAATAGCACAACAAAATATTTTAAATGCTACATTAGAATTCTAACTTCATGAGGTGTGTGTGTGTAGGGGGAGTACTTTGAGGGTGGGGAAGAGGAGGAAGCTGTGGGTAGCAGAGTCGAGGAAATACTTCAGAGAGATGATGCTTACTTGAGGTTCCTTCTAACAAAGGCATTCCCACCACAGGGGTTCTGGAATCAGCCCCTCTGGGTTCTTCAAAGACTTCACTCCTTCAATTATCTGTTGTCTCTTCCCCACCCTGTACTGCAATTGTAGAGCAAGGAGGGGTTGAGGTGGTCCCTTAGGAAACAAGTCAAACTGAAAGTAACAATCAAACCTTTATTCACTTAACTTGTAACAGCACGAGCAAAAATGAAAGTAACAATCAAACCTTTATTCACTTAACTTGTAACAGCGCGAGCAAGAGGCAAAAAGCATTTGCTCCCTAAAGCTCCATTTTCCCCCTCAAAGAACAGCTTGGATGAGGGTCAGGTGGATGCAGTACAGGGCAGTGGGGGGTGGGAGTGCGGGAACGACCATACTGGGGGGTGGGGTGGTAATCTCACTGCTGGGGAACTCAGCGCTAAAGGTTCTGAATCTTGCCTTTTGGACCAGTGGACCACAGGAGGGAAGGGGAGAAGGGCTAGGAATGAAACAGTACTGAATCGAAGTGGAGAAAGGTGCCTCAGATCCCAAAGAAGAAGGCCTTTGATGGAAGCACCTGGGCTAGGAACACCTATGGTGGATCTGAAAGATCACAGAGAGGATTTTGGCCCAGGGCCAGACTCCTCAGCAACCATCCTACTTCTCTGTTTCCTCAAACTTTTTGAAAAACTATATACACACTATGCCTCCACATTCCTACCTCCTATCACATCCAAAAATTACTCTTCCTAAAGATATCAGTGGTTTCTCCATGTTATCAAATCCAAAGACCACTTTATCACCCTTCTGTTTATATACTTCTCAGAAGCATTTGATACTGTCAAACACTCTCTCCTGCACGTCCTCTCCTCACTCGTCTTCTAGGATATCACATTGTCCAGGTTTTCTACATTTTCTCAAAAGATGACTTCTCAAGTCTCCTTTGTAGGTTCATGCTCCACTCTCCAGCCATCAAAGGCTGGAGCACCTCAAGGCTCAGTCCTAGGCCTTCACCTTGTGCTATACTTTCTTCCTAATCCATCTTGCCCTCACACACAGCAATAATAGCAACCTATAGGTAAATGACAAAAAAAAAAAAAAAACCAAACCCAGAACACTGTATAGTCTTCAGAAGCTCCAGATCCACTTATCCAGTTGTCTGTTTGACATCTCTATTTGGATATCTCAAAAATCAAAATCAGGAGTTAAGTTCACATGCTCTGCTTCAGCAACCCAGGGTGTGTGGGTTCAGATCCCAGGCGGCTCTACACACCACTCATCAAGCCATGCTGTGGCAGTATCCCACATACAAAATAGAGTAAGACTGGCACAGTTGTTAGCTCAGGGACAATCTCCCTCACCAAAAAAAGAAATCAAACTAAAAAATTTATAACCAATGGGTCCAAAACTGAACTCAAGTTCCTCGTTAAACTTGATCCTTGTCAGTATTTCCTATTTCAAAAAGAAGTCACATCATTCATCCTGTTGCTCAAGCGAAAAACTTAGAAATCAACCTCCTTCCTTTCTTTCCTTTCTCTCTACATATATAATCTGTCATGATTCTATCTCTTAAGTAATCACAGAAACTCTCTATCTCTATTTATATCAATTGCCACCATCCTAGTCCAACTACTATCACCGCTGGCCTTTGTTGTTAGTGCTGTTGAGTCGATTCTGACTCCTGGTGACCTTCTATAAAGCAGGGCGGAACCCTGCCCAGTCCACTGCACCATCCTCTCACCTTCTGGTGCTACATCAGACAATGTTCCACTGCTATTTACAGTGTTTTCATGGCCAATTGTTTTGTAAGTGGGTGGCCAAGTCCTTCTTCCTAGTCTGTCTTAGTCTGGGAGCTCTGCTGAAACCTGTCCACCATGGGTGACCCTGCTGGTATTTGACACACCAGTGTCACAGCTTTCAGCCTCACAGCAACATGCAGCCACCACAGTATGACAATCAACAGACGGGTGTGTGGTTCCCTAACTGGGAAACGAACCAGGGCTGGAGTGGTGAGAATGCCAAATCTTAACCACCAGACCACCAGGGCTGGCCACCCCTGGCCTACTCTGTCTTAATTGTCTCTTAATCATTTTCCCCACTTCCACTGTTGTTTCCCTCCCATCCACTTACCACAAGACAGTCTAATTATGTAAAAATGGATCAAATTATTCCCCTGCTTGGAACTCTTCAATGCCTTTCTGCTGAAGTCATCATGATTTGGCCCCCTCCTGCCTACATCATTTATTCATTCAACTATTACTGAGCATAGTCTTTGGGTCAGATTCTGTGCTGAGTATCAGGGATACAATTATGAACAAAGCAGACTGGATTAGAAGGAGCTTACAGATGGATACAAAACACAAATAACACAAATAAATATATAATTTACTAACTGTGACATGAATAACATTTAAAAAGTACTGTGAAGAAATAACAGATCTATAAGACAGAATAATAGGAATACAAGACCTAGTTTAGAAAGTCAAGGAATTCTGCCCTCATCTTATTTCACTGTTATGTTCACTCACTACACCCTTCTTCTTCAGTATATTTCCCATGCTTTTTAAGCTACCCAGAATCTGAATACCATTCCAAATTAGGTCGGCTTTGAATCCAAAGTAATCCAAATATAGGAAGAGAGATTATTCTAAGAACTTTTGAATCAAGAGTAAATTAAAGACAAGAATACAAAGATTATTCTAGGTGACGGCAGCAATGGAATTGCAAGTCCAGTGGCAGCAATGTCTGTGGTGACGGTGGTGCCACTACCTGCAAATTAACTATACTGATCCCATGATCTAGCTGTCTTAACTCCTGTTCATTTTCACAACCTGGTCTTCCAGAGTTCCACTGATTATAGAAACTTCCCAATAGTCCTACATAATCTATATTTGTTTCCTTTCAGTCTTTTTTGATAGAATCTAAGCTCAATGAGAAAAGTTTGCATGTAGATGGGGGGAGATGGCACGTGTTAAGTCCTGGAGGCTTGAAACAGCCCTGCATGTAAAACAGATTTTTGTTTTTACTAGTTCATGTAAAGTGAAAGTATAAATGAAGATTTTTCTAGGAGTTACTTTCTTACTATAAATGGTTTATATTTGCCTGTATTAAATAAAAAATAACAATCAATTCATGGGCACTTTCTACCAAAGATTTATTAGTAGTATTTAAGGGCCAATAGAGAATTTAAAGGATTACCAACTGTTCTCTTGAGCTAAAAGTCCAAATCAGGAGTCAGCAAACTATGGCCAATGGGCCAAATCCAGCCTGCCACCTGCTTTTGTAAAGCCCATGGGTGGGATACGTTTTACATTCTTAAATGGTTGGAAAAAAATAAAAAGAAGAAGAATATTTTGTGATATGTGAAAATTATTAAACTTCGAATTTTAGTGTCTCTATTATATAAAGTTTTGTTGGGACAAAGCCACGCTCCCTCTTGCATGTCTTCCTTCGGCTGCGTTAGTGCTACGGCAGTTGAGTGGCTGCGACAGAGGTCATATGTGGCACTCTCATCGGTTTGCACTGCTGCTCAGAGCACAAAAATCGCAGTGCTGCAGTATAACTCAATAGAGTTTCAAGGGATTCATGAGTTGCTGTAATGTGACATTTAATTTTTGTTTTAATACCAGTGTATACCAATCATGTCGAAACAAGAAAAGAAGAGAAAAGGGGACTTCAAATGACATGCTCTTAAAGCACAGTGGAGTGTAGATTATTTTATCAAATTAAATGGCAATGCATTGTGTTTATTATACAATGACACTATAGCTATGCTAAAAGAACACAAAATATGTTGACATTACCAAACTAAGCAGTCTTCGCAATATTTCCAACTCAAAAGAAAGCAACAGTCAGAAAAATTAGAAAATTTATAATGGAATATCTCACCACAGCAGAATTTCTTCACAAAAATAAAAAATAAAAATGAGTTTCTGTCATAAAATTCCTAGAAGGCAATACAGGCAGTACACTCTTCGACACAGGTCTTAGCAGTATCTTTTCAAATACCATATCTACTCAGACAAGACAAACAAAAGAAAAAATAAACAAATGGGACTACATCAGACTAAAAAGCTTCTGCAAGGCAAAGGAAACCATGAACAAAATAAAAAGATAACCCACCAACTGGGAGAAAATATTTGCAAATCATATATCCAACATGGGGTTAATTTCTAAAATATATAAAGAACTCATACAGCTCAACAAAAAAATGAACAACCCAATAAAAAAATGGACAGAGGATATGAACAGACATTTTTCCAAAGAAGATACACAGATGGCCAACAGGCACATGAAAAGATGTTCAACATCACTAATTATCAGGGAAATGCAAATCAAAACTACAATGAGATATTACCTCACACTCATCAGAATGGCTATAACTAACAAGACAAAAAAAAACAAGCGTTGCAAAGGATGTGGAGAAAAGGGAGCCCTCATACACTGCTGGTCAGAGTGCAAGCTGGTGCAGCCACTATGGAAAACAGTATGGAGATTTCTCAAAAAATTAAAAATAGAAATACCATATGACCCAGCTATCCCACTACTGGGTATTTATCAAAAGAACATGAAATCAACTACTCAAAGAGATTTATGCACACCTATGTTCACTGCAGCATTATTCACAATAGCCAAGATGGGGAAGCAACCCAAGTGCCCATCAATGGACGAATGGATACAGAAGATGTGGTGTATGTATGTATGTATATATATACACACACAATGGAATACTACTAAGCCACAAAAAAGACAAAATCATGCCACGTGCAACAACATGGATGGACCTTGAGGGTATTATGCTAAGTGAAATAAGCCAGACAGAGAAAGATAAAAACTGCATGATTTCACTTACATGTGGAAGAGCAACAAACACATGGATAAAAATAACAGATGAGTGGCTACCAGAGGGGTAAAGGGGGACATATCTATGGCGACAGATAAAAAGTAGACTAGCGTGAGCACGATACAGTCTATACAGAAATTGATATATAATGTTGTACACTTGAAATTATACAATGTTATAAACCAATATGACCTCAATAAAATAATTAAATTAAAAAAATGAGTTTCTGAGAGGTGTATTTGTTAGCCAATCATTAAAAACCATTTAACAATGATGATTTAATTAAATCACATTTGACTGCAGCAGCCAAAGCAATGTGGCTAAAGAAAATAAACTTGTTTAAATCTATTAGCCTTTCAGCAGGATCAATTGCTCAAAAAACTGAGGACGTAGGAAGTATTATCAATAAGTCAAAGACAAGACAAATAATTTTGAGCGGTTTTCCTTGGCTCTTGATGAATCCACAGATGTCAGCGATACCGCTCAGTTGTTTATTTGAGAAGTCAATGCTGAATCTGAAGTGAGTGAAAGATTAACCTCTGTGAATAGTCTATGTAGAACATGAGAATATTTTCCAAAAAACTGAGAAAACACTAATTCAGTAAAACCTGATGTGGAACCTGCTAAGATATGTTACATACGATGGTTGTTAAAAATATGTATAGAACAGAAAGAGGCTTGGTTGGACAAATTTATAAAACTTGTGAAAATGTAAACCTATGTGAAAATTTAAAGCCTATCATTACGCATTGCATTATTCATCAGCAAATACTTTGAGAAAATATTTGAATGCATGATGTGTTATTGAACGAGCAGTGTCAGCAGTGAACTTCATTGATTCTCATGGACTTGCCCATTGTCAGTTTTGTGAAATTTTGACAGAAATAGAAACTGAACATCCTGACTGCTCTCACACACAGCACTTTGATGTCTTAACAGTGGTAAAGTTTCATTGTGATTTTTCACAAGAAGGGTCAAGATTGAAATTTTTCTAAATGAAAAGAACTGCCCTCAACCACTTTTATTCAACACTGAATGGCTGTGGAAATTAGCTTTAGGTGTAGACTTAACAGTATTTCTTAACGAACTCAGGCAAAAATTATAAGGCAAAGCAGTGCTTGCATGCAAAACTCACACTGCAGTAAACTCAGTTCAGTACCAACTGATGTTGTTCGGGTCACAAAGTAATGTCAAGCTGCTGTTCTGTCAAGTTAAAACAAGAAGCAACATCTCCATTCCCACACACTTCTCAAGGAGTCTATTTTCTGAGCTCAAACTACAGCTCTAGCAGAATTTTTCCAACCTCGACGCAAGTGCTAAGCAAATCTCCACATTTCCAAACTCATTTAACTGTGCAATTAAGGAGCTTCCACTCCAACTGGAAGTGATTAACCTGCAACGTAATAATTAAAAGACAAATGTCAAGAAAAGAATCTAACAGAATTTTATAAATGTCTTCCAAGCAATGACTATGTTCAAATAAAATCATATGCTATGGATTGTGATCGATATTTTGCAGTACCTGTCTGCATGAGAAAACATTTTCAAAGATAAACTATTTAAAATCTCATTACAAATCAGTATTAACAGATGTACATTTGAAACCAATTCTGATGATAAAGAACACTAAATTTGAAACCCAATTAAGTGAAATGCTATCCCCCAAAAGAATTTCATTCTTCTCATTCATACACTTGTTACAAAATATTGTGCTAAATAATTATATTTTGAATTTTGTTAATAAAAATTGTAGACATTTATTTTCTCTCATTATATAACCATTTACAGAATACCTTCAATTTTGCCTCAGCGCAGAAAGCCTAAAATTTTTACTTTCTGGCCCTTCACAGAAAAAGTCTGCTGACCCCTCATCTAAGTCATTTCACCTCCACTTGTGTTCAAGCTGTCAGGACATAGGAGGTTATTTTGACTTTGTGAAACTTAGGGATAGGTGGACAGAAGTAAAGGGAGATCTACTGTTTTCTTATTATTTTGACAATTTCATGACAATCATTGACAGTGTCATTGACAATACTGATAGTGTCTCAGAACCTGAACTGCAAAGAACAGATATAAATTAGGAAAGAGGCAACAAATACAAAGGAGAGCTGGATTAGAAAGTTGAGAACTTAGTCAACTTTTCCCATCCACATTTATTCTGCTTTACATATCAAAAAAGATAAGAATTTTATTAATTTTACATAATAAAACTATTGGCTAAAAAACTAAAAATGATTACTAAAAAATAAAACAAAAAACAAAAGAAATAACTGTAAGACCAACACGGAAAGACAGAAACTTTGTCTTCCATGACATCATTCAACTCTTTAGAAAATGAGAGTCTGAGAAAGGAGGAATAACATGGAAAAAGATAAACATCACTTATTCCATCTAAAAACCAACCTTGGCCTAACGAGAAAGAAACATTCTAGTACACCGGAGAAAACAGCTTTGTCTTCATTAATTAAGGATAATTTAACATAAAGTTGAATAATCAGTTTTATAGGCATTGAATTTTTATAAAGCAGGACTATATGAAATCATAAACACATTCTCAGCAGTTTAGCAAATCCTTCAAATTCATAATTCTAAACACTAAGTGAGAACATTTAAACCTCATGGAACATAGAGATACTGTTTATTGTAGAGCAAGTAAACAGAATTCTTAAAAGATATAAACAATACAAAATAATTTCAGGTTTCAAATTGGGCAACACTGAAAAAGCATTCTGAATGCTTCAAATTTTAAGTTATTTTATAGGGTCACGACTATGTTTATGTAGAGATTTTTAACATTTAAATCCATATGGTGTTATTGTAAAAACAGCAACACGACACTTTTCACAAGGTAATATGGAAACAAGGTGACCAAGTATATATCTTCTTTCTGCCTAGGATAGTTCTGGTTTATTTCTGACATGATGGCAGAATTATTAACAGCACCTCCTTTCACTTTTAAAGTGTCAAAATCAGGAAAATATATTAAACGGTCACCCTTTATATAAAGGAATGCCACACACAAACATCTCATAAAAGCGTAAATACACCAAGCAAACATGGGCTGACCTAACTACCATGTAAAAGAGAGGGATTGAGAGATTTGTGAGAGATGAGATAGAGTGAAAAGATAGAATATTAAGAAATGGCCCTGCTTTCTTCTCAACTGATTCCAAACAGTTTCCTTCCAAGACTATTATCCTCTCTTAACTCAAAGATAGTAGGCTTTGGGTAACATTTGTTTCGTTTGGTGATGCTTACCAATACAATTAATGATATCTTTAAAAGGCTGGCATTTTCATAAATGTTCTCAACAGATCACATCAATGTAAGACGTGTCATGAATGCCTGGACTTCCCATTAAACAAAATAGACATCAATGGTAATGTTCATGTTGGAAAGCCATAGTGGTAATGGGGGAAAAAAATGGAAAACAAGGTCCATACTTTCTTAAGTTTTGTAGAGCAGAACAAAATATAATTGTTTACAAAGAAAAATGAAAATAGACTTACAGAACTTTAAATTTTGAGCCTTTAAGTAGTAATTTAAAGGTATTTAACTTAGAACTCCACAAGAATATGAATGTGTGTGTGTATAAATACCTTTTTGGATGGAAAACATGTATTACTTAGATTGGAGGTGGGTTATGTTAACTACTACTTTGAACATTTCTATTAAATGAAACATACAAGTTTTAACTATATGAACTCTCCAACAATAAAAACTATCTGGACAAGTAAAACAAGGCTCCAGGTTAATAAGTTATATATAAACAAAGCCCTAAAATTGCCATATTTAATTTAGATGATTAAAGAATATAAACAGAAGCATTATGACATTGTGGATAAAAAATCTGCATGTTGATATCTTACTAATATAAGAGGATTAAAAAACACAAAAATATGTCCCTTCTTTTTTTTACTCTGAATTCTCAAAAGCTGTACTCATGGTTATGTAAGAGAATGTCTTTATTCTTAGAATATGTGAACTCACGTATTTATGGGGAACAATGTTTCCAATATATTCTCCTTTGGTTCAGAAAAAAATACATTTATAAAAACATATGTGAACAGAGTGGGAGGACAGAAGGAAGAAGAGGAGGCTGATAAAATAAACGGGGGCAAACCACAAACAACTGGTGAATCGGGTAAAGGGTATATGGGAGTTTCTTGTGCTATTCTTGAAACTTCTCTACAAGTTTGAAGTTACATCAAAATAGTTACCAAGAAAAAAGCTAATTTTATTAAATTTAGCCAAAAGTTTCCATTTTTACTACTACAATATACTGTTTGTGACTAATTTTCTACTTCCTGAAAGCCAATAAATTCCTCTCTTTCACCCAATTACTACTATACTTAAATTAATCAAATTTAATTCTGACAAAAACAATAGCAGTCTTAAACAAATTTTTGAAAATTATAAGATTAAAAACTTCTACACAAAGAATAAACTCCAAGAGAAAAGATGCAAATAAAATGACTATCATAATCTTTTGTTTTTTATTTGCAAGTATAAAACTGAAGAAAAACAAAAGCCTGGAACATAGCATCTGTCATATCAGAATATAAAAAGATGATCCTGGCACAAAATGAAAAAGCTCTAATTCATTTGCAAATCAAGCCTGCCGGTTCCATTTCAAGCTGGCGGTAACTGTCAAGAGTTAACAAGATAATCACTTTCAATCCTGCCTTCAATGGTACATTACACTGTTATTCCATTCAATAAGGCCGTTCTTTGGGGCACTAGATGAATGGTTTTCATTTCTAACTCACACAAAAAGTTGTGCGGGGGAAAAATCCACGGGGCTTAAGAAAGAAATCCCTTTATGGGCATTTATCTGCCGGTACTTGCTTTTAGGCAAAATGAGATATTTTGAAACATCAGTGCCCATTCACTTCCTCTATTCCTTTAGGCCCTTCATCTGTTAAGAAAAAAAAAAAACTGGCATATGAGAAAAGTGCAAACCCAGGCTCATTTTCTAAATTATCAATGCACACTAAACAAAAATTCTCTATTAAAATGATTCTATGCAAATATAATGCCATTCCACACAAAAGAATAACATTAAGCAACGTTCTCCTCTCACAGTAACTCCTTAGACTACCTATACTTTGGATGAAATGCAGGTGCTTAAAATTTCATATTTTCCGCCTGTTCTACTTATAGTGACATGCAGGCCTCAAAAGAATACTTTTTGAAAAACCTTCCCAGATCATTCCTATTTCAATGAAAATGAGTTTTAGCAAAGTGTATCCTTATAATGTATTTACCAAAAAGCATTATAAAAGCTTTTACTAGTTCATAGTTTAATTTTACGTATAAATGTAGCAAAGGCATCCATATGTTTTTGTAAAAATATTGAAACTGTATTAGAAAACCAAATATACTCTGTTTTCAATCAAAGAAAAATACAAAGTACAAAGATTTAAATGTATCTACCACTAACAGACAATTAGGTTGTCTTCAAACTATAGTGAGAGTTAAAAGAACATTAAAATCTCTTCTCTGACTGCTTATGCTGCCATATATGCATCAATTTCATCCAGCGTGAAAGGGTAAATTTATAAGAACCATCTGTGTATGAATTACAACTTATTATTCAGGTCTATTTAGCAATAGCAACAATTCATCTTTCCCCACCCACCCCTCAATTCAGAAAATAGTATTGCTATATATTTCTATGTAACCCACAATCTCCAGCCAAGACTTTCAATCCTTTTCCAATTCCCAATTATCAGGGGTAAACTTGCATTTTTAAAACTCATATATTTACAAATGTTTAAAATCCTTCTAAAATCATTACTTTAAAAAAATTCATTTATCTTTATCCAAAAGCTTTAAGAAGCTAGAACATTCATGTTTATGACTCCAAAGACTACACACACAATTTTAAAATTCAGATGACTCCATGAATTCATACAACGCATGAGGATAATCCTTTTATACCAAAGGGAGAAGTCTCCTAACGAGGCACCTTGCCGTAGCAGTACAAGTTCATCCAATTCTTCCGAGTTCTGCTGTAACTAGTCATTTAGCCTCAAAAAGGAGAAAACTATCCCTATTCTTAAGATAAATAAGAAAAAACTTCACAGAAAATTAATTTAGAAAGTTTTACACTATCAAATAGACTTTGTTATTAATATTTAAATTTTAAAATAGTACCTAAACTAAAATTTGTCATCATGAAAAAATTATAATGAATCTGTACATTTTAAAAAGACCTTAATAAAATTTAAGCTATATGAGAAAACTAGGAAATTTAAACCATAAATGGCTTGTACTGAATCCACTATGCAAAAAAAGCTTACATGGTGTTATAAAATGATGATAATACTGAGCTAATTTTGTTATTCTACATTTTAGGAGCTTGGTAATAGATGTGTTAAATACACCAAGTCAACAGTGAGTATTACGGTATGCCTAACAAATTACATCTGAAATGCATGATTACAATGTGTAATTTAAAACCAATTGGTGACAACACTGGAAATTCCTAGAGAACTCTGCAAACACAAGGCTATCTACAGAGCACAATTCTTCTTCGAGCCTACCATTGTGAGTCAGTCCCCATACAGAGTGAGGACACTAGGGTCACCCTATCATTGGAGCATCCTATGCTTTTGTTGGGTTCCAGGATCATGGTTAACTCGGGAGGTAGAAACGTTTGATCTTTCAGCTTCAAGCTGCCCTGCTGCAGCTCTTTCCCTCATTAGATCCCTGGGGTTAGCTCTAAGCAAACACAGCAGCAATGACAGCAGGGAGCATGAGCATCTCCTACACATCAACCACTGGAACAGTGAGAAAGAGTGTCTGAGGAACAGCACAAGCCCAGCACAAAAGCTTTATGGATAGTCACACACGGGTTCCAACAAGCAACCTGATGTCCTGAATTATGCATGCAGTGACCTCTTACTTACACTGACACCTGACAATAAAATCCTCTGTTTACACAAAGACAATTGTTAAATTATAGGAATACCTATTTGCAAAGAGACCCTTTGCTTTTGAAACACAATAGCCTGAGTCCTCTACAATCTTTAAATATATGAACACTTATTCCAGAAAATGTGTTTCTAACAAATGTAAATTTTATTTTACCTACGGCAAATCAATAAAAATGTAATAAAACATTCAAATTATTGTTACCATACAATATAAACAATTTTTTCATGTTGGCAAAAGTATCTATTTGAATTTCTGAATACTTGGCAATGAATTGACATCCCAAAATAATTCTCTTTAAATTTCTTCAGTTTAAAGAAGTTATTCATAAATTACATTAGAAGTCAAGAAATCTGTTCTTATTTTGTTGTTTTTCTTGTTCTGAAATCTTCAAAGTATTAAAAGAAATAAATGAGGTACATCACGAAGGTAACTTCTTAAAAATGAGTAAAACAAGAAATCTCTTTACTAAAAATACTAGAAAGCATTGTAGTTGGTGAAAATAAACTTCATTGTCAAATGAATAAGATAGAAGGGAGAGAAATTTAATGACTGTGTAGAAATGAGATATTTAAAATGCTTTAAATTTTGATAGTATGATAAAACTTTGTCCAAGATGATTCCTGTTTATCATGCATGATAACCTAATATTAACTGTACTAATTTATCACAATTACGATAAGATAAGCTGATGAAATAATTTTCTAAATATCATTTTAAACATATCTGAAATTAATATCCATAATTCATAGAGCTCCTAAAAAATCAAAGTAATAAGAAAAAGATAAATAACACAGAATAGTAAACAATGGAAATTAACTGGCAATTCATCAACAAAAATATAAATGATCAATTACTCCATAAAATGATGTTCAACTCTAACAGTAATATTTAAGATGTAAAAATCAACTCAACAAAATCTCTTTTTTTTTCCCTACTGGAGTTGCAAACCTTTCTTTAACATTACACCCTTTCTGAAATTGGTTGTGGGGAAATGAACAGTCTGATACAGTGCTGCTGGGTGGATAAATTAGCACACCCTTTACAGGATGCAAATAAAGAACATATCCTCTTAGCCCAGTCAATCTACTTTTAGAAATCTTAAGAACAAAACAGAAATATAATTCTGTACAAAGTTTTATACCATGATGTTACTGACATAAATGGATCCTGGTTAAGTCAGAGCTAAGGACTGAACATGCTAAAGACTGAATGCTGGGGACTAGGGAAAGAGAAAATAGAATATAGTCATATGATGGAATAAAATGTTCCAGGGTCATTAAAAGTAATATTTTGGAAATGCTCATAACACATCATTTACAAGTATACATTAAAAGTATATACACTATGAAGCCAATTTTGTAAAAACACCAACACTGAGAAAAAGGCTATATTACTAAAATGTAGACAAGCATTTTTTGTGAGAAGTACAGTTGTGGGTAACTTTTATTGCCTTCTTTTTACTCTATAATTCTCAAATTATTTTATAATGAACATATGTTACTTTTATATTCAGAAAAAATATTTAAAGAAAATTTTGGTACTTTAAAGGGGTGAAATCCCTGAAATCAAAAAAACCTAATCAGAAAAATTAATTCTCCAACATCCCAGATAGCAAAACTCTTACTGTAACCCTTATAACTTTATATACACCCATATCAACAAGAAATCTGTGCACAAAAACTACTGAGACATTTAGCAAACACAATTCTCTCAGGAACAGAGAAGTAAACTAATCTTCAGCCAAAATTTTGATCCTATCATTTCCAAAGCTATTAACTCATTATTTTGAATGAAAGGTAAATACCTCAGAAATTATATTTTTACCTTTTAAAGCTAAAGAGAAAATCTACTGTGATTAATAAACTGCTCCTTCAAGAATTTCATGCATTTTTAAACTATCAACAATAGACACAAATTTTAGTATAAAAATTCTCTCAAGTCACAGTATCTTTATTTTAAAGGGTTTTCCTAATGTAATTTTCAGATTAAAATTAACAGTACTCCTAATAATAGTGAAGGAATGAATGGTGGAACAAAATTTCTGACAGATAATAATTTTAAAAACTGAATAACATAATAAAAAAATCTATTTAAAGGCACTGGACAACATCAAAAGAGACACCAAGGATAGTTTAATCTCAGTCATTCACTTGGAAATAAAAAGAACTGCCATTCTGTGGCTTTCTAGTGTGAGGGCCCTCTCAAACTATCCTAGCTGTGGCTACAGAAACACAACAGCAGAAAACCGACACCTTGTCAGCTCCAGGTACTGGGATCAGGGTTCAGGGCTGAAAGGGCACAGCAAGTTTAAAGGAAAAAATGCTGGCAGCAAGAGAATCACAGAGGGAGTATGACCCAAATCTGAATATAAATTCTGCCCAAATCCCTTACTGACAGCTAAACTACACATACTTGTGGGAATTTTTCATGGAATCCAGCAAAAACGTAGGCAGAGATAAGAGAAATGTACACTTCATGCTTTTTTTAATTGACTGTATCCCCCAAACATGTGTGCTATGGACTGAACATGTCCCTCTGAAATGAACAGGACTTCAAGAGATCTGTGGGACAGTAGGAAGTGATCCAACACATGTATAAGTGGAATACGAAGAGGGAAGGAAGAAATGACCAAACAGAGTATTTTAAGAAATAACGTCGGGAAATTTCCCAAATTTGGTGGAAAACTGATTTACAGAGGCAAAAAGCTCACTGAACAAACGAGATAAACATAAAGAAAACCACTCCCACCTGCATGATAGTAAAACTGCTAAAACCCAAAGATAAAGAGGTAACAGGAAAGAGGCCAGAGAACAAAATACATTATATAAAGAAACAACTATGAAATTACAGCTAATTTTACATCAGAAATTATGAAAGTCAGAAGACAGTGGAACAACATTTGAAGTGATGAAAAAAACTGTCAACCAAAAATCACGTATCGAGGAAAACTATAATTTAAAATTGAAGGTAAAATAAAGATACTATTGCTTGGGATAAGTATAATGGGATAAGTTAAAGTAGAACAGGATAAGTTAAAGATGCACTTTAATGGGATAAGTTACAGATGTAATCTCTAGTGTAACAACTAAAAATCATACAAGGAGATACAGCTTTAAAACAATAAAGAAATTTAAATGAAATATTAAAAATTATTTGAGTAACAAGAAAGAAAAAACAAAAGGAGAGGCAGAGAGGAAAAAAACATGTGATAATAAAAACAAATCCAAGCAAAATGACAGACATAAATATTAATATATCAATAATTACATTAGATAAAAATGATCTAAACAGTCCAATTAAAAGGCACAGTCAGAATGGATTAAAAAAAAAAAAAAAGACCTAAACTTAGGGTGTCAGAACAAAGAGACTAAATGGAAAAGACAGAAAGAAGATGAACTATGCAGTCTCTAAGAATAAAAAAGCTAGAAAATATATGCTAATATTAGACAAAAGAGACTTCAGGGAAACAAGGATTACTACAGATGAAAAAAGGACACTTTATAATGATAAAAGGGTTAGTATAGAAAGTAAAATAACTACAAATGCATATATTCCTCATAACAAAGTTAAGAAACTATCAAGCAAAAGCAGGCAGAATTAAAGGGAAAAAGAGATTAATCCACAATCTTATAATAAGTGGAGAAACTGACAAGTCAATTTAACAAGAAAGCAAAAAATTAACAATTATATAGAAGACCCAAACAACACTACCACCAGCGTGAGCCAGCTGACAATTTTACAATACTAGACACGACCACTGCAAGTTACTCACTTTTTTCAGATCAAACGTAAAACAATAAAGGAAATCTCAATGGATTTCAAATGACTGAGGCTTACAAAGTATATTTTCCGAATACAACAGAATTAACCCAAAATTCATCAACAACAAAACATTTATAAAAGCCCAAAACATCTACCAATTAAAAACAGGGCTAACAGAAAATTTATAGCCTTAAATGCTTTTATTAGAAGAAAAGAGAGATGTAGTTTTAACAAGCAAAGTTTCCTCCTTAAGCTAGAAAAATAAGATCAAAGTAAACCTAAAGTGTATACAAGGCAGAAAAAAATAAAGAGCAAAAATAATGAAAGAGAAAACAAATGAACTACAGAGAAATGAGCTTCTGTGTTTTTCAAAGGACAAAAGCTATTAATTTTGAGAAATCAACTGTGAAAATCACTTGCTTAAAGGCACAGTAATCATACTGTGATTACTAGATTACATATTGATAACATGTAGACATTAATAAAACTGAATGCAGAGACCAGAAAAGGATCCACATATATATGAGAAATGATTTTTGCTAAAGTATCAAGATGTCAATGGAATTCAATCAAGAAAGAAAAGTTCTTTGAAAGATAGTGCTGGGATAATTGGAAGCTGCATGGGTAGACAAAAAAAAAAAAAGAACATCAAGCCTACCTCACTTCCTCAGTCAAATGGATTGTAAAACTAAGCCTATAAAACTAATAGAAGAAAATCTTTGTGAGGTCTACTTGAGGTAGACAAAGTTTATCACAAACATTAAGAATAAAAAATTAATAAATTGAACTTTATCAAAATTAATAGCTCTTGCTCATCAAAAAACACATTTAAGATTGGAGTAAAATTTAAAAAGAGCAAAGGATTCTGTCCAAGATGGAGTAAAGGGAACATACTTATGCTTCTCCCTGAAACAATCACAAAACAAAATGCCAAAACAATAACAACAAACCCAAAATGTTTTTAAAACAGGGTTTACAAGACACTGGACATTAGGCAACAAACAGCAGTGACTCCTGAGAGACCAGAAACAAATGAATGAAGGCCTCTAATTACAGAACAGCACAGGGAAGGAGAACTCAGGTGGAGCCTGGCAAATACCCTGAATTGAGGAGTCGGGGCTGAGTTCCATGGAAACTAAGGCAGCTAGAGTTCAAGACAGAGCAGGGAGAGGACAGAACAGCACAGAGACATAACTGTGGAAGTCTACTGATAGCCAGCAAGACCTTAATTAGTGCACGCCTATAAAGAAAGTACAACAGGCAAAAGAAAATACCATCTCAAAGGACTGGAGATTCTGGTGCACACACAAAGTGGAAAGAATGCCTATTCCAACAAGCCAGACAGGAAAAACTCATGACTCACAAGGCATTGCTTAGAATACTGAAGCAAGTTCATACTTCAGTTGGAGGCAATAGTTTGTGCTAGACTGAGTGCTGCTCCAGGCCCGCCTACGAAATCTTAAGAGCAAGAAGTAAGAGGACCGAATTGTCTCCAAGGAACTTATCTGCATCCCAGAATAAAGCTTAAGAATATTTATAGTTGCAAAAATATCCAGACAAATCCACAATTATGGTTGCAGATTTCAATCCTTTCTCTCAGTATTTGATAGAACAAGTGGAGAGAAAATCAGCAAGGATATAACAGATGTGACTACACTGTCAAGCAACTTGATCCAATTGATGTTTACAGAATACTCCATACAAGAAAAAGCATAACACACAATGTTTTCAAAACACGCATTGAAATAGAGCATATTCTGAGGCCAGCCCAGAGATGTAGTGGTCAAGTTCATGTGCTCTGCTTCAGCAGCCTGGGGTTCGCAGGTTCAGATCCTGGGCGCAGAACTACATGGCACTCACCAAGCTGTGCTGTGGCAGCATCCCACATACGAAATAGAGGAAGGCTGGCACAGATGTTAGCTCAGGGCCAATCTTCCTCACAAGAAAAAAAAATAGAGCACATCTCAATAAATGTAAAAGAACTCAAATCACAAAAAGTATGGTCTTTGGCACAATGAAAGTAAATTAGGAACAATTTACAAAAAGATATCTAGAAAATCTCAAAATATTTGGAAACTAAATGCCACACTTTTCAATAACCCCTCTTCAAAGAATAAATCAAATTGAAAGAGAAATTATTTGAACTGAATGAAAATGAAAACACACCAAAGCATAACCTCTGGGTGCTGCTAAAGGAGAAGCTATATAGCACCAAGTGCCTACGCAAGAAGAGATGAAATGTCTCAAGTCAGTGGCCTCAGTTTAACCCTTAAGAAACTAAAAAAAAAAGAGGAGCAAATGAAACCCAACATAAGCAGTAAAAAGGAATTAATACGGTTCAACATGGAAAGCAATGAAATAGAAAACAGAAAACCCATAGAGGAAATCAATGAACCTAAAATCTGCTTCTTTGAGAAAATCAATAAAATTGATAAACCTCTAGCCAGACTGATGAGAAAAAAACAGAGAAGACACAAAATATCAATGTCAGGGATAAAAGAAGTGGCATAAATATAGATTCTACAGATATTAAAAGAATAAAAAGAGGATATTATAAACAGCTTTATGCCTATAAATTCAATGCCATAGGTGAAACGAACCAATTCCTTGAAAGACAAAAACTACTAAAGCTCACAAGAAGAAACAGATAATCTGAGTAACAATGTTTCTCTACTTTGTTTACTAATTTCTCTACTAAAGAAATTTAATTTTTAGTTAAAAACCTTTTCACAAAGAAAACTTCAGACCCAAAAGCTTCACTCTTAAATTTTATCAAACATTTAAGAAACAAAGAATACCAATTCCACACAAACTCTTCCAGAAAACTGAAAAAGACATAATACTTCCCAACTCATTCTTTGAGGTTAGCATACCCCGGTATTAAACACAGACAAGAATATTATAAGAAAATAAGACTGCAGACCAATATTCCTCATGAAAACACATGCAAAAATTGTAAACATAATTTTAGTAAATCAAATGCAACAATATATAAAAAGGATGATACATCATGATCAAGTGCTGTTTTATACTAGAAGTGCAAGTGTTTTACACTTGAAAATCAATGCAATTCACCACATTAACAATGAAATAAGAAGAAAATATGATCATCTCAAAAGTCACAAAAAAGCATCTGACAAAATCCAACATTCCTAAAAAAAACTGTCAGCAAACCAGGACTAGAAGGGTACTTCCTCAACCTGATAAAAGGCATTTACCAAAACCCACCAGCTAACATTATACATAAAGGTGAAAAAGACTGAAAGCTATCTGAGTAAGATCAGGAACAAGACAAGGACGTCTAATCCTAACCACTTCTACTCAGTGCTGTATTGGAGGCTCTAGCCTGTGCAATCGGGCAAGAAAAAGAAAGAAAATGTATCCAGATTGGAAAGAAGTCAAAATGTTTTTATTGCAGACAACATGACCAACTATGTAAAAAATCTTATGGAATCTACAAAAAAGCAACTCGAATGATAAGTGAGTTTAATGAGGTTGCAGAATACAAGATCAGTTTACCAAGTTCAACTAGATTTCCATATACTAGCAACAAACAATCAGAAACTGAAATAAAAAAGCAAGCAAACAAATATATATATACATCATTTGCAGTATCACTGAAAATATAAAATACTTTAGGATAAATATGGAAAAAGAAAATGCCAGAGACTTCTAAGCTGTAAGCTACAAAACACTGCTGAGAAAAATCATAGAGACCTCAATAAATGGAGAAAGATATCTTGTTAACAGGTCAGAAGACTCAATATTATTAAGATGTTAATTCTCCCCAAATTAATCTACAGATTCAATGCAATCCCAATGAAAATATAAGCAGGGTAAAGAAATTGACAAAATGATTACAGAATTCATATGATAATACAAAGGACCTAAGATATAGCAAAAACAACTTTGAGAAAGGCTATACTACATAATTTCAAGTATTATAATGCAACAATCATCAAAATAGTGTGGTACTGGCATCAAGACAGACAAGTACTTCAGTCGAACATAATAGAATGTCCAGAAGTAGACCTATATGTTTGTGGACAACTGATTTTATTATAAAAATACAAAGGCAATTCAATGAAGAAAAGATGGCCCTGTCAAAAACTGATGCCGGAAATAACGAATTTTCAATATGTGAAAAGAAAAAAATGAATTTTTATCCATGTCTAATACTATGCTCAAAATTTATCTGAAAATAGACTACAGACCTAAACGTAAAACCTAAAACTATAAAACTGGTAGAAGAAAAGAGGAGAAAATCTTTGTGGCCTTTCGTTAGGTAAAGATTTCTTAGATGAACAACAAAAAAGCATGATCTATAAAGGAATAAATAAATAAACTGGACTTCATCAAAAATTAAAAACTTCTGTTCTTCAAATCACTCCCTGTGAATAAAAGAAAAGCTACAGATCTATCTGATAGCGTATTTGAATGCAGACTACAGAAAGAATTCTCCAAACTTAATAATAAGGAAACAACGCAACACAAAAAAATGAGCAAAAGATGTGAACAAATACTTCACCAAGAAATACACACAGGTGGCAAATAAGGACAGGAAAACATTCTCAACACCGTTAACTACCGGGGAAACGTAAATTAAAACCATAACGAGATACCACTACACACCTACTAGGATGTCTAAAATTAGACTAACCACACACCTAGTTTTGATGAGGATGTGGAAAAAGTGAAGCACTCATCTTTACTGGAGGGATTGCATAATGGTACAACCACTTTGGAAAAGTTTAGCTATTTCTTAAAAAGTTAAGCATAAACCTACCATATGATCCAGCCCTTCTACTGCCAAAAGAAATGAAAGTATATGTCCATACAAAGACTTGTACACAAATTTCCATTGCAGCTAACAAGCTGAACATTATATATAGCCCGAACTATAATAGCCAAAAACTGGGAACAACCTAATTATCCATCAATAGGTAACTGAGAAAACAAATTGTTTCATATATATACAATGGAATATTATTCAGCAATAAGGAAATATGATACATGCAGTAACATAGACGAATCTCAGAATAATTATGTTAAGTGAAAGAAGTCAGACAAAAAGAATACATATTGTATGATTACATTTCCATAAAGCTCTAGAAAATGCAAACTCATCTTCAGTGACAGTAAATATGTGCCTGCAGTAGAAGGAGCAAGGAGAGAGGGAAGAAGGGATTACAACAGAGCATGAGTAAGGCTTTGGTGATGAAGGATAGTCACTATTTTGATTCTGGTGATGGTTGCACAGATATACACACAAATCAAAACATATCAAATTGCATACTTTAAAATATGTGCAGTTTATTGTATGTTAATTATCTCTCGATAAAACTTCTTTAAAAATAGGAAAAAGATTTGGCCAGACACTACACAAAATATAAAAATGTCCAATAAACAAGGAAAAGATATTCAATATTATTTGACATCAGGGAAATGAAAATTAAAACCACAGCAGGATGCATCTACAAATCCATTAGAATGGCTAACATTAAAAAGTACAACAATATCAACTGGTGGCAAGGATCTAAAGAAACTTGAAATCTCACACACCAGTCACATAAATGTAAAATGTTTTTTACATTTAGAAACTGTAGAAAACTGTTTGGCAGCTTATTAAAAAGTTAAATCTAAACCTTCCAAACAAGCCAGCCATTCACTTTCCAGGTAAAGAAAACATATGTCCATTCAAAGAACTTTAAATAAATGCTCATAACAGCTTTAGTGATAGCTAAAAAATGGGAAACAACTCAAACGTCTACTGACAGATGAGTGTAAAAACAAAATGTGATATATTTATACAAGAGAATATTACTCATCATTTGAAAGGAACTAACTGCTGATACAAGCAAAACAGTGGATACATCATAAAATCATATGCGGAATGTAAAGAGCCAGACACAAAAGAGTATACACCATGTGGCTGCATTTATATAAAATTCTAGAAAATATAAACTAATTTACAGCAGCAGCAAGCACATAAGCAGTTGCCTAGGGCTGGGGTAGAGGGGAAGACGGACTCCAGAGGGGAAGGGGCAACATTTGTGGGTGATGGAAATATTCACTACCTTGACGTGATGGTGGTTGCCTGAGTGTATATCATGTTGGTTTTCAACTAGTCCTCTAACATTTGCAGCTCTGCAACATTAGCAAAAGTAGTTTACTCTCCTGACTTTCCTCAATGAGGTATCATTGGCATTTTTGAAAGGAAAATTTCTTTGTTGAATGGTCTGTCTTTTACACTAAGACACAGGATATACCTCTTCTTTTTCTCCCCAGCCAGTGTAATCCTAAAAATTCCACCATATATTTCCAAAGAGGCCCAAATGTGCCAACTGTGATAAATGAAAGCCCAATAAACCTTTATTTATCACATTTGGTACTTTCCATAAAATGATACTGACCAAGAAATAAAGTCAGCAACAACTAGACCTATAAGATGGGAACACACAGTCCAAGAGGTCTTGTCTTAAAAGTGATAATTTTTTCTGCATTTCTACTTTTTACCTAAAACTCTTACCAAGTGGAATACTCAGTAGAGTCAAAATAGAAAGAAATCCTCCCCATCCATTTCCAACCCCTCATCACCAGTGATGCTCACACCTCTCAAATAAAAGCAGCAGCATGTTGTATAACATGCACAGCTTCTTATTACTGTAACAGAAGAAATATGACTTCCATCTAATTTCAAAACTACACATTCCATAAGGAACAATGATTTGAGCACTGCCAGAAGAATTACGCAGTATGTGGTATGACACGCATAAAAGAGTGAGGATCAGGCAGAATGGGAGGGAAGGAGATACTCAGGAAGAGAAATCCTCTAAAAATGAGCCCTGTATAATCTAGCACAAAATGTCATCTTCAGAGAAGACAGGATGATGTCTTTTTGTTTCTCTTTCATAAAGAAAATAAAGAAGAAATGAGAAGTGAATAGGGGACAATAAACAGTATTAATATTTAAAAAGAGGAGGGAGACAGAGCCACCCACCAATGCTGTGGAGATTTAAATAAGAGAAATATCATGCCAATAAATTTGTGAACTCAGACAAAACTAACTTGTCAGACAAATTTCTAGGATGAAATCTTATAGAAATTGATTTAAGATGAAATAGAAACCCTTCATAGTCCTATAACCATCTAAACAAACCTGAATAAGTAGTTAAAAACCCCTCACACTGCAAACACTAGGCCTATATTGTATCATCGCCTAGTTCTACCAAATATTCAAGGAAAATATCATTTCAATCCTACACAAATTTTCCCAAGAATAGAAGATGATGAGCCATTCACCATTACATTTTTTAAAAATAAACTTTAATTTTAGAGCACTTTTACGTTCACAGCAAAATTGAGTGGAAGGCACAGAGATTTCCCATATACTTTCTGCTCTCATACATGCACAGCCTCCTCCACTATCAACATCCCCTACCAGAGTTCCCCATTCCATTTTACAAGCCTAGTATAACCTTGATACTAAAATTGGGGAACAAAAGAACAAGAAAGAAAAATTATAGGCAAATATCACCCAGCAACAAAGATAAAAAATATGAATAACAAACACACCAAATCCAGCAATATATACAAAAAGATAATATATCATAAATAAACTGAGTTCATCTCAGGAATGCAAGGACAAATTAATAACGGAAAATCAGTTAATATTATTTGCCACATTCCTAGATTAAAAGAGAAAAACTATAAAACAATTTCAATCGATGTAAAAAAACTTTTGATAAAAATCACATATATAAATAAATGATTTCTAAAACATCTTATCCAACTAGGAAGAGAAGGAAATGCTGTTAAACAGGAAATGTTATCTACCAAAAACCAAGAACAGAATTATACGCAATGGAAAAATATTAGCAGAATCCCCAATCAAATCCCAAATAGAGCAAAGTTATCAGCAATAAATACAATAAATATATAAGGTAGATGGGCATAAATTCAACAAAATAATTGCAAGACTCTTAAGAAGGAAAAAATTGTTTTTTATTGGGATATATTTAAAGTCCTAAATACATAAAGAGATATACTATGTCCATGCATGGTAAAACATAATATCTTACAGATATGAATTCCCACCAGGCAGATCTATAGATTCAATGCAATTCCAATCAAAGTACCAACAAAGATTTTGTGGAATTTGACAAGTTGATTCCAGCTATTACACATAAGAAAAAAGGTACAAGCACTAAACATAAAAGAAAAAATTGACATATAGGACTTCAAATTATAAAACTACTATTTATCTCAAAAAACATTGTTAAGAAATAAATAGGCAAGCCACAGACTTGGAGAAAATATTCACAATACATTTCTGACAAAGGAACTGAACTGAGAATTTGTAAGAAATTTCAACAACTCAATAATGAAAAGATGAAGAATCTTTTTTGAAAAATGGATATAAGTCTTGAACAAATACTTTACAAGGGAAAATATATAAATGGCTAATACACACATAAATAAGTATTCAACTTCATTAGTCATCAGAAATATGCTAGTTAGAACTCACAATGAGATACTACTTCAAATCCATTAGAACAGTTGGAATTCGAAGGTCTGATAATAACACCAAATTTGGCCAAGATGTGAACAACTGAAACTTCTTGCTGGAACATACATTGTTTATGGAAATGTAAACTAAAACAACTGTGCAAAACATCTAGCAGTTAAACATATAGCTATCAAACAATCCATCTACTCCACTGCTAGGTACTTACCCAAAAGAAATGAAAACATGTCCTTTCAGAAAAACATACACAAATGTTCATGCCTGCTTTATTCAGAAAAGCCAAAAACTCACTGTTGGGTATTAACACAAGAGAGATGAAAACATGTATGTTCCACAAAGACTTGTATGAAAACAACCCAAATATCCTTCAATAGAATGAACTGTGGCACATTCATACAATGTAATACTAGTCAGCAATAAAAGGAACAAACTACCAATACATGCAGCAACATGGATACATCTCAAAAACGTTACACTGAGCAAAAGAAGCCAGATACAAAAGAGTACATACCATACGATTCCATTTGCACGGAGTTCCACAACTAATCGATTGTAAATGAAATTAGAACAGATTTCTAATTGGAGGCTGGGGGCAGCGACTGACTACAAAGGAGGACAGGAAAATCTTTGAAAGGAATGGAGTGTGGGTACACAAGTAAATGTATTTGCTAAAACTTACTGAATTCTATACATAAGATCTGTGTACTTTACATAAAATGCACCTCAATAAAAAATTATTTTATATTTTTAAAATCACATAATAACAATAGCCTTCGTCTTAAACTCTAAATTATATTATGAAAAATACCTGAGGGGCTGGCCCGGAGGTGTAGTGGTTAAGTTCGCACACTCCACCTCGGCAGCCCAGGGTTCACAGGTTCAGAGCCTGAGCACAGACCTGGCACTGCTTGTCAAGCCACGCTGTGGCAGCATCTCACATAAAATAGAGGAAGACTGGCACAGATGTTAACTCAGTGACAATCTTCCTCAAGGAAAAAGAGGAAGATTGGCAACAGATGTTAGCTCATGGCCAATCTTCCTCACAAAAAAAATAAATAAATAACTGAAATGGAGAAGGGTCGACATCACTAAACTCTTTTGACCTGTAACTATAGCTAATTACATTAAAAAATTTCAGAATAGTGAATCACCTTTGTATTCACATTAAAAAATTTCAGAATAGGGGCTGGCCCCGTGGCCGAGTGGTTAAGTTTGCACGCTCCGCTGCAGGCGGCCCAGTGTTTCGTTAGTTCGAATCCTGGGCGCGGACATGGCACTGCTCATCAGGCCACGCTGAGGCAGCGTCCCACATGCCACAACTAGAAGGACCCACAACGAAGAATACACAAGTATGTACCGGGGGGCTTTGGGGAGAAAAAGGAAAAAAATAAAATCTTTAAAAAAAAAAAAAAAAAAATTTTCAGAATAGTGAATCACCTTTGTATTCGTGGAATAAATCACATGTAACTCCTAGCTTATTTTTCTAACTTACTCCTGGATTCTCTGATAAAGTTCTATCTATACTCTTTGCATCAATTTTCTATAAACTCAAGAACATTATTTTTAAAACCATTTCCATCTTGTCAAGACGGCTCTGTAGGCAGACTCTGAACTCACCTCCTCCCACAAACACAACCAGGTTACAACTATTCTTGGAAAAATTATTCTGGAGAGAGAATTGCAAACTGGAAAAAAGAACCTGCACAACAAGGGACAGTCCTGACTAAAGCAGAAGAGGTAGAAATTCCTCCTGGAGTGAAAAGAGCCACCTTTGCGAGCCATGGAGCTTCACAGCCAGCTGGGCAGGAGCCACCCTAAGGTAAGCAGACTTCCCTGGAGAAGTGAGGACCTAAGCAGGGGCACATTACCACTATAAGCACCCTTCAGACTCAGCAGAACTGAGACAAGTGTCCTACTATCTGGCTTGCTGGCAAATAACTGCAGTGGGGAATACCCCCAGAAAAGCGATCTACATAAGCAGAAAAAAGCCAGCTCTTAAAGGGCCGACACACAAATTCACCCATCTCAGAGAGCAACCTAAAATCACCAGAAAGAAAGGTGCACTGTCCTTTGGTGAAAAGAGACTCACCTGGTAGGCTCTGGGGGCATCTTGGTGATAGGAGAGACCTTTCCAGAGACTGAGACATTGGTGGCAGCTACTGTTGTGACCTAGTACAGGTGTGCAGACACAGACCCTGGTAGACGCCACTGAAGCTCTTTCCCTGGCCTGTTAGCCCAGGAGTCTGCCACACCCACTAGGGCACAGATGTAATCCAGTTCAGCTAGGGAAGGCAGCCTGCCCTAGGGACTGGCCCCTCTCAACAGCAAGCACTCAGGTCACTTGATGGCCTGCACAGACTGGGTGCCTGGATCCTCTACAGGAAGGGGAGTGTGTCCACCTATGTGGGGCAGGGCCTGTGTGATGAGCAGGTGAACAGTGGGGGACATTGTTGGAGACTGTGGGGGCTTCTGCAGTGGGACAACCGGGTACACTCCAGGGGGTTGGGAAGTGTGCACAGGCCAGGACTGTGTTGATGGTGTGTGCGGACCTGTAGGGGGTGGGGCTTATCAATGGCAGAAGACCTGTGCTTCACAAACAGACACAAAGGGGATTGGGCCCACCTTCCAAAGCCTGAAACAATTTGGTGCTACTGTGCCTGGGGTCAGCTCCACTCAGTTGCAATGCTAACAGAGCTGACAACACTCTTGCAGACCTGAGGCCTACAGCAATTCTAAGCCCCTAAGCCTAGCAAGCAGTCACACCGGGTGCCTACTCACCTAACACAAAAACTGCAACAAGAGTGTGGCTTTGCAGCCAATGGTGCTGGAGCTCCCCAAACCTGATTTACAAACAGACAGCCAGGGAGGGAAAGACTAGACTCCCTAGGTACCTGCAGTAAGAACAACCCTGCAGCAGCAGAAGGACACACATAGCCCACACGGGGATCACTCCTGAATGTCTGGACTGGTGACAAGAGGGAAGCACACTGCTGGGCCTCAAAAGGGATCTCTCACATAAGGCCACGTCTCTAAGATCAGGAGACATAGCTGACTCACCTAATATATAGATAGATGTACAGAGAAAGAGGCCAAATGAGAAGATGAAGGAATATGTGCCAAGCAGGGGAACAGGACAAAACCCCACAAAAAGAACTAAAAGAAACAGAAATAAAAAATCTAACTGACAAAGAGTTCAAACAAAAACTCATAAGGATGCTCACTGATCTTGGGAGAAGCTTGGATGAACACAGTGAGAACGTCAACAAAGAATTGGAAAATATAAAAAAGAACCAATCAGAAATGGAGAATACGGTAAATGAAAAATTCACTATAGGGACTCAATAGCAGAGTAGACGATACAGAATGGATCAGGGACCTGGAAGAAAGACTAGAGGAAATCATCCAAGCTGAACAGATAAAAAAATTAAAAAATAAGGAGAACACTCTACAGGAACTCTGAGACAAGATCAACTGCACTAAAATTCGTATTATACGTGTCCCAGAAGGAGACAGAGAGACAAAGGGGCAGGGAATCTATTGGAAGAAATAATAGCTGAAAACTGTCCTAACCTAAGGAAGGAAACAGACATTCAAGAATAGGAAGCACAGAGAACACCAAAGAAGATAAACCCAAAGAGGCCCACACCAAGACACATTATAATTAAAATGTCCAAAATTAAACAGAAAGAGAGAATCCTAAAACCTACAAGGGAAAGACAATAAGTGACATACAAAGGAAAGCCCATAAGGGTATCAGTGGACTTCTCAGCCAAAACCCTACAGGATAGAAGCGAGTGGCATGACTTATTTACAGTGCTGAAAGGAAAAAACCTACAACCAAGAATGCTCTATCCAGCAAGGAAATCATTCAGAATGGAAGGAAAGATAAAGTGTTTCCCAGACAAGTAAAAATTAGAGGACTTTATCACCAAGAAACCAGTTCTACAAGAACTGATGAAGGGACTTATTTAAGTGGGAAAAAGAAGACCACAAATAGGAATGAGAAAATTATCAAAAAGAAAAGAAACAACAATAGAAAACAAAATCACTGGTAAAGGCAAAACTACAGTAAAGGTAGCAGATCAACCACCTATGAAGATACTATGAAGGTTAAAAGACAAAAGTACTAAAATTACCTATTTCAATGATAAGAGGATAAAGGATAGATGCACACGAAATAAAAGATTAGATATAATTTCAAAAACATAAAATATGGGAGGAGGGGAGTAAAAGAGCATAGCTTTTAGAAAGTGGTCAAATTGAAGAGACTACCGACTCAAAATAGATTGCTATATATGTAGAATATTATAGATGAACCTCATGGTAATGGCAAACTAGAAACACACAATAAATAAACAAATAAGAGAAAGTAAGCCAAACATATTACTAAAGAAAGCCATCAAACCACAAGGGAAGAGGGCTAGAGAAAAAGAAAGGAATAGAGGACAACTACTAAAAGACCTAGAAAAAAAGTAACAAAATGGCAATAAGTACATATTTATCAATAACTCCTTTAAATGTAAATGGACCAAATGCTCCAATCAAAAGGTACAGGGTGGCCGATTGGATTAAAAAACAAGACCCATATATATGCTGCATATAAGAGACACACTACAGAACTAAAGACACTCACAAACAGAAAGTGAAGGGATGGAAAAAGATACTCCAAAAAATGGCAAAAGAAAAAGAAAGCTGGGGTAGCAATACTGACCTCAGACAAAATAGACTTTAAAACAAAAACTGTAACAAGAGACAAAGAAGGGCACTACATAATGATAAAGGGAACAATCCAACAAGAGGATATAACAGTCGTAAATATCTAGGCACCCAACATAGAGGCACCTAAATATATGGAGCAATTATTAACAGACTTAAAAGGAGAAATAGACAGTAACACAGTAATAGTAGGGGATTTAACACTCCACTTACACCAATGGATAGATCATCCAAACAGAAGATCAGTAAGGAAACATTGGCCTCAAATAACATATTAGATCACACGGACTTAGTAGATATATGCAGACTATTCCATCCAAAAACCACAGAATACACATTCATTTCAAATGCACATGGAACATTCTCCAGGACTGATCACATATTAGGCCACAAAACAAGTCTCAATGAATTTAAGAAGAATGAAATAATACCAAGCATCTTTTGTGACCACAATGGTATGAAACTAGAAATCAACTAGAGGAAGAAAACCAGAAAAACCACAAAGATGTGGAGATTAAACAAAATGCTACTGAACAACAATTGGGTCAATGAAGAAACCAAAGGAGAAATTTAAAAAATACCGGGAGACAAATGAAAATGAAAACACAACATGCCAAAAATCTATGGGATACAGCAAAAGTGGTTCTAAGAGGGAAGTTTATAGCAATTCAGGCATACCTCAACAAACAAGAAAAATTCCAAATAAACAATCTAACAGCACACCTAAAGGAATGGGAAAGAGAAGAAGAAACAAAGCCCAAAATCAGTAGAAGGAAGGAAATCTTAAAAATCAGGGCAGAAATAAATGAAATAGAGGCTAAAAAAAAAGTAGAAAAAGTCAATGAAACCAAGAGTTGGTTCTTTGAAAAGATAAACAAAATTGACAAACCTTTAGATAGACTCACCAAGGAAAAGAAGAGGGAAGGCTCAAATAAATAAAATAATAAACAAAACAGGAGAAATTATAACAGATACCTCAGAAATACAAAAGAGGCTAAGAGAATACTATGAAAAGCCAACATTACCCTGATACCAAAACCAGACAAGGACAACACAGAAAAAGAAAATTACAGGCCAATGTCATTGATGAACATCAATCCAAAAATCCTCAATAAAATACTAGCAAGTCAAATACAACAATACATTAAAAAGATCATACATCATGATCAAGTGGGATTTAATCAAGGGATGCAAGGATGTTTCAACATCCGCAAATCAATCAACATTATACACCACATTAACAAAATGAAGAATAAAAATCACATGATCATCTCAATAGATGCAGAGAAAACATTTGACAAGATACAGCATCCATTTATGATAAAAGCTCTAAAAAAAATAGGTATAAAAGGAAAATAGCTCATTATAATAAAGGTCATATACGACAAACCCACAGCTAATATTTTCAATGGAGAAAAACTGAAAGCTATTCCTCTAAGAACAGGAACCAGACAAGGATGCTCACTTTCACCATTCTTATTTAACATAGTATTGGAAGTCCTAGCCAGAGCAATTAGGCAAGAAAAAGAAATAAAAGGGATCCAAATTGGAGAGGAGGAATTAAAGCTGTCACTATTTGCAGAAGATACGATTTTACATATAGAAAACCCTAAAGAATCCACTAAAAAACTTTTAGAAGTAATAAATGAATACAGTCTATTTGCAGGATACAAAAATCAAGATACAAAAATCAGCTGCATTTCTATACACTAAAAATGAAGTACCAGAAAGAGAAGTTAAGAATACAATCCCATTTACAATTGCAACAAAAAGAATAAAATACCTAGGAATAAATTTACCTAAAGAGGTGAAGGATCTGTATGCCGAAAACTATAAAACATTGTTGAAAGAAATTGAAGAAGACACAAAGAAATGGAAAGATATTCCATGCTCTTAGCTTGGAAGAATTAACATAGTTAAAATGTCCATACTTCCTAAGGCAATCTACAGATTCAATGCAATCCATATCAAAGTTCCAACAATATTTTTCACAAAAATAGGAGAAAGAATCCTAAAATTTACATGGACAACAAAAGACCCCAAATAGCCAAAGGAACCCTGAGGGAAAAAACAAAGCTAGAAGTATCATTCCCTGATTTCGAATTATACTACAAAGCTATTGTACAAAACAGCACGCTACTGGCAGAAAAACAGACACACAGATCAATGGGACAGAATCGAGAGCCCAGAAATAAGACCACACATATACGGACAGCTAATTTTCCACAAGGGAGCCAAGAACATTCAATGGAGAAAGGAGAGTCTCTTCAATAAATGGTGTTCCGAAAAGTGGAAAGCCACATACAACAGAATGAAAGTAGACCATTATCTTACACCAGGCACAAAAATCAACTCAAAACAGATTAAAGACGAATTTAAGATCTGAAACCATGAAACATCTGGAAAAAGACATAGGCAGTAGGCTCTTCAACATTGGTCTTAGTAGCATTTTTCAAATATCATGTCTGACCAGACAAGTGAAACAATAGAAAAAATAAACAAATGGGACTATATCAAACTAAAAAGTTTCTGCACAGTAAAGGAAACCATCAACAAAACAAAAAGAAAACCTAACAACTGGGAGAAGCTATTTGCAAACCATATATCAGATAAGTGGTTAATATCCAAAATATACAAAGAACTCATACATCTCAACAACAAAAAAACCAACAACCCAATTAAAAAATGGGCAAAAGCTCTGAACAGAGATTTCTCCAAAGAAGATATACAGATGGCCAAGAGGCATATGAAAAGATGTTCAACATCATTAGCTATCAGGGAAATGCAAATCAAAACAGCGAGGTATCACCTCACTCTGGTCAGAATGGTAATTAATAAGACAGGAAACAATAAGTGCTGGAGAGGATGTGGGGAGAAGGGAACCCTCGTACACTGCTGGTGGGAGTGTAAACTGGTGCAGCCACTATGGCAAACAGTGTGGAGTTTCCTCAGAAAATTAAGAATAGATCTACCATATGATTCAGCTATTCCAGTACTGGGTATTTATCCAAAGAACCTGTAAACCCAAATGCATAAAGATACATGCACCCCTATGTTCATCGCAGCATTATTCACAGTAGCCAAGACTTGGAAGCAACCTAGGTGCCCATCAAGGGAGGAATGGATAAAGAAGACGTGGTATATATACGCAGTGGACTACTACTCAGCCATAAGAAATGATGAAATCCGGCCATTTGTGACAACATGGATGGACCTCAATGGTATTATATTAAGTGAAATAAGTCAGAGGGAGAAAGTCAAATACTGTATGATCTCATTCATAAGTAGAAGATAAAAACGACAATACACAAACACATAGCAACAGAGATTAGATTGATGGTTACCAGAGCAGAGGGGGAAGGGAGAAAGGCGAAAGGGGTGATTAGGCACAGGTGTGGTGATGGAGTGTAATTAGTTCTTGGGGGATGAACATGATGTAATCTACACAGAATTCGAAATATATTACATGTACACCTGAAAGTTACATAATGTTATAATCAAACGTTACTCCAATAAAAAAATAAACGAGAAAAAAAACATTTCATGTACACCACACAATAAAACAAATAACTATGCTAATGTTATTAGGAACACATTCACTGAAAGAGAAAAAATACATGTATAAACTAAGCCTTAATTAAAAACCCTGTAATATTAAATTTAAACTTAAAATATTAATATGAACTCATGACTTAGTATACCATATTTCACTGATTATAAGATGCAAATTTATACCTTATTTTAACACACTTATATGAAGATACATCTTGCATTAGATGGCATCAAAATTCACTAGCAGTGTTTTTTTCTCTATAGTACATAAAATTACAACTGACCACTTCTTAGATTCAATGAAACACTGTATGTTTTCTAGAACTGTGCATTGAACTAAAGCAATGACATCCCTTGCAGCCACACTACTGGCATCATATTCTGATCTCTAAATATCATTCTTGACTAAAAGGAGCCAGGGTTATTTAGATAAGTGGCTGATACCAGGCTCTGGGACAAAACATGTTCAATCTGAGACTGGGACAGAATGTAAAGAATCATTTTAAAACTAACAGGGTCATGTATAAAGGACATAGGAGCCAGTTCGAAGAGGTTTGAGCAACAAAAGCAACTCTAACTGATTGAAATACGTTGAATAAAAATTCCATAAATTGGGGCCAGCCCCATGGCCCAGTGGTCAAGTTCGCGTGCTCCACTTCGGCGGACCAGGGTTTCACTGGTTCGGATCCTGGGCACGGACACAGCACCACTCATCAGGCCATGCTGAAGCAGTGTCCCACATAGCAGAATTAGAAGGACCTACAACTAGAATTTACAACTATGTACTGGGGGGCTGGGGAGGGGGAGGGGAGAAGGTGGAGGAGGAGGAGACAGAGACAGAGAGGAAGACAACGAAGAACAAGAAGAAAAGAAGATTAGTAACAGATGTTAGCTCAGGGGCCATATTTAAAAAAATTCCATAAATCATGGTGATACTGAAAAAGGAGAATGTAAAGAGCAAAAGAAAAATGACTACTATTGGAGGGGACCAAAATACTAAGTCTTCCTTTTCCAAAATGGTTCTATAATAGAGGTTTCACAAAAAGTATCCAACATCTACTGACACTTGATATGTCTACCAAAATATAGGGGATCCACGCACAGCAACTTAGGTGGCCTTACAGTTCACTAGGACATTTGAGAAAGAGTGATTAAAGATTTGCACAAGAAATTTTCAAACTTGTTTCTACTTGCTACTATTACTATCTCTGTTCCAATAATATATCCAAAGTCCAGAACGTTTAAGTGAAGAAAAAGAAAATAGGTTGAAGAGAAGCAGAGAGAGAAACAGGAAGAGAGAAGGCAAGGCAAATGTCAGCCTCAACTTATAAGCTACATCCTCTTGACTAACATCAATTACCTCTTTCTTTACCATCAAAACATGTATCATCAAAAGACTAAAACAGTTCTAAATAATGCTTTTATATTTATATATAATATCTCCCGTTAGAGACCTAAAATGTCACGGGATCTTCACTTATTCAAAATTTACATAATCATTGCTATCACAGGTGGAAGCTAAACTTCAGTTTCTGATGATCAGTTTAACCTTTAAATCACCTGATTAAACTCTGTCTTTATTCTTAAAACCCCAAGTTAGCAAATCAGGCACAATATAATATATGCTATAGGATAGGTCTTCTGTGAATAGCTGGGATCTTCAAGCGCTTCAGCTGCAATACAAGCCATTGAGCCTTGGCCAATACAAGGCAATTTGAATAATCAATATGACAACCTTATTTTTCTAATGCAAACAGGATTGCTACAGTAAGGTGTCTCACTGCCACATCACAGTCATGGCCTCTTTTAACCCTTAATTAGATTGAGGCGATTATCCCTGCTCTTCCTTACAAGTGTACAGCTTGGATAAGGGATGACAAAAGCTATCTAGCACTTATTCAGCTTTTGCAGACAGCAGGTTATCCAGGGAGATAGAGAATAAAATCGACAAACAATTGTTATTCATATCATCATCAAAAGTGTTACGATAGTCACACTTTCCATACACGCAGAGTGAATATAGCCCAGAGCATGAGGTAAGTGCAGACTGCTTAAGAACATCAGGGTCACACAGATGGAAATTCATGGTGATGTTGGGGAATTATGTCTAAATCAAACTCATCTGCATAAAAAGAAGTGATCAGAGATTTGTCTTTTGTATATAATATATCAAGATTTAATTATCTTTCTATGATTCTTTGGAGCTAAATTTTAATATTGATTTTTCTAAAAACATAGCATTTATCATGGAAAAAATGCCAAAATTAATGCTTTGCAGAAACTTAAATGTTTTAAGGTTCGATTAAAATACTCAACTATAAAATAGGAAGCTTCTTTTCACTATAATACTACAGTAGTTCTTGCATTAAATCTAGATAATCAAGAGTTATTTCAATAACTCTGTGGGCTCCAAACATTTTTCTTAACTCTCATAACAATCAATTTCTCAAATCTTGGTGCCATTCAAGATTCAGATCCATTCTTAACAATAACTGTGGTCACTTGAAGCTAATCGAGGGTAGTTGTAAAGACACCAAACTGACAGCTTCCCAGTGAGTGCGACTAACCGAACATGAGGACAATACAGAAGACTTGGCCCAGTGATAAGAAAAAACTTTGGTGGGAATATCTGGGTCTACTCTGAAGATGATAAAGTTACAGTGGAAGTAATGAGATAAGGAAATGTTGAAAAAGATTTCATATCTTTTCCTTTTCACTCAAAAGGGTCGTCAGGTGTCTCTTTTTAAGGTCATAATCATGTTGCTAGAAGAAAAATAATGGGAAGGCCACAATCTTTTCTATTGAATTCTGTTTCTGTTTTATATTATTCATTCAGTCACTCTACTCAATCAACATTGTTGCCTTTAAAGCAGCCAACTAGAAATATATTATTTTTCTATCAACTGAGCTCACAGCATAAAACTTCATGCAACGCCACTCCAAGAATAACCAAACATTTTAAGTATCTTCATTGGGAACAAAACTTTGTGATATAAGCGTAATTTTTGTAAAAACCCATGAGTTACTGAACCTAGATCCTCATGCAGTGTTGTGATTATTTGGTTATCAGTGAATTATTTAACCAGTCGTAACATAATAGCTAATGTCGTGACCGCCAACCTGTTGAGGAGGGTGAGATTACCCTCTGTAGGCTTTGTCCCCTGACACAGGCTGAAACATGGCTTCACTCTTAAAGTTGAATACCAACCCAGAGCACTGGGCAGGCCTTGAGACATGAGTCATAGGTCTCTTCTAAATGTGTCTCCAGAGCATCCTCGGACACAGAAACCTAAGGCTCCTACATATTTTGTTATAGAAGGTTTTCAGTCAAAAATTTCATTTTAAACATCCAATTTTAAGCAACACGCTTTTCTTATACTATAGGCCAGACAGTATTTATTTTTGTAAAATGGAACTGATAAGAAAAAAGAAATCAGTTGTCAAAAGATACGGAAATACTTTGCTAGATATAAAATTTATTAACCTTAGTTTACTTAAACTCAATGTTAAATTTGAATCAGTTATAATTTTATTTCTTATCCATTTCTAGTCTTTTTAAAGAATATATATATTTCACCTTCCAAAAGTAAACATAAATCATACACATTCACTGTGGATTTCAGACTATAAAATATTGTAAGAATTTAGTAAAACATATGCAAAAATTGCATAAAGCCAAACTACAGTAAACAAAAACATATAGACAGTTGTTTTCAATTACCTTCTATTCATATAGAATTACACCATCAGTGTTAAAATTCAAAAACATTAAAAAGGAAAGAAAGTAACAACAAACGACATTTCAGCAATGGATAAAGAACAATCTCACTCCTACCATCTTATTTCAATGCTTTTTTGTGTTATTTTTCTATTTTTCAGTTTTCTTTGTTCTTTCACTCAGAATTTTATACGTGCTTGAAAAGTTACTAGAAATTCTTTATTAAAAGTACAATAAAAACTAGACCCCTGGATAGTTTGAGAAATGCAAAGTGAAAGATTAACCTATGAGGTATAAAAACTATTGATTTTCAAATTTCCTTCTGCAGTCCAACTATATACAAAACTCCAATACTGTCAGTATATCTCAATAACATTACCATTCAAAAGAAATAATGTATTACGGGTCTTTTGCTTTGATTAAAAGCAATCAGCATACCATAAATTTAAAAGCATAAAAGTTGATGCCAATAAACAAAAGGTCCATGGACCTTGTCCAATTTTGGCTTTCTAACCAAAGAGGGGCATGATGGCCAGAGGTTAATCATGCATGTGACTGGAGAACTAGAAAATGGTATCTTTGAAAGCGAGTAATTTACTTAGGAAGTGGACCTTAATAATTTTGAAGCCACTTTTACACAAAGACTAATAACTAGTTATTGTTTATCTCTACTACAGACAAAGAAGAAATAGGATAGCAGATTAGATCAACTACAAGACAGCATTTCTAGAGTTTGTCTGTTAAGTTCTTGAATAGGTTCCTAAAGGAGGTTGGAATTCTCCTAGACAAAGACTTTAAAAGGATACATTCTAATCTTTCCAGAATGGTTTCTCTGAAGGCAGAGGAAAGAACTTGCAACCGCCCTCCTCATCTTTAAATAAAATTCTTATTGAAACCATGTAACTATGTAATATCATGATTTTGTTTTTATGTTTCATTCATAATATAAATTTATCTAAAAGGAGCAAACAAATAATGGAGTATTCCAGATTTGATTGGCAGAGAACTAAAAACAATGGGGGTAATAAGAATAGGGCTCATCATTGCATGAGAAAGGGGAAAAAAGTGCTAAAACTCTTAAAAGAACTAAAAATGAATAAATTCTGTATCCTAACAACTCTTTAGATAAGTTTAAAAATACAGTATCATGTAACAAGACAGTCTGTACACAAACTATGAAGCCCTTCAAGCAAACCAAGCAGAAATAAAACCTCCAAAAATGACAGAAGGAGAACGATGGAAATTTGTTTTATTTATTTAATTTCTTTACCAATATTAAAAAAACAAGCCCATTTTGTTTTGTTTTGTTTTGTTCCCCAAATGGAGAACAGGTAATATATACAAAGAAAATATAGCAAATAATTTATTTAGAGAAGAATGTAGATCTTAGAAATTGCACCACTATAAAAGTTCTCTTCATTTATGCTGCCAGGTCAAATTTTGATTGGGCCTTAACCGAATAATCAAAGTTAACATGAACAATAATGGTGACAGAGAATTTGATAAAGCAAATAGGGCAAAATGCAAACAATTGGTGAACGTGAATAAAGAGCATATATGAGCTATTTTTTACTCTTCTTGCAACTTTTCATAAGTTTGAAATTGTATCAAATAAATAGCTTCAAAAAAGTCTTGACTGGGCATATTAATTCTTACACAGTACTTTCAATTCCAACCAGGAATTTACCTCCTTCAAATCTGACAGCACAGGAAAAAACTCACATTTAATAGGCAAGGAAAATCTATCCTTAGAAAAAGTTTACATATATTGGGGCCTGCCCAGTGGCCTAATGGTTAAATTTGGTACCCTCTGCTTTGGCATCCCAGGTTTGGTTCCTGGGTGTGAATCTACATCACTCATTGGTGGCCATGCTGTGGTGGCAACCCATATACAAAATAGAGGATGACTGGCACAGATATTAGCCCAAGGCCAATCTTCCTCAGGAAAAAAAAGAAAAGTATACATAGATCATTTAGTCCTAAAACACAATTTACTAAATTCAGAAATCTGGAATGTATAACACTATTAGAAAGCACAAAAATAACTTTAAAACCCCACTAGATTTTGATATTTTTAGTCTTGAATTACTTTCATCTGATGATAATTTGACAAATCATAATCACCTGGTGTTTTTAGGAATCCCATTCCTAAGGTGATGACAACTCAAGAATTTTTTTCATAAATTTTATCAATAATGATATCAGAATTGAGATACTATGATGGAAAAGTCATGGCATATTATCTAAAAAGGCTTTCCCCCCATTAGCTTCAGAATTTAAGAAGCCAAAGCCATCCAGATTCAAGGTGTACAGTTCTTAGTGGTTTACTACTTCATATAAATAAAGCTCTAAATGCGATCCTAGCCTCTTAGGATAAGTGATTAATCAACAAATGTCTGAAGACCTGTCTACTTTTTGTTACAATGCAAGAATAAGAGGGCCCGAAACCACCTCCCTGCAGCACTGGATCACTCACTTTCTGGATGCTCAGCCATTCGTGCATCAGATCTGTGAGCATCCATCCCTTTTTCTAATAGTCAAGAAATATCATCAGTATATTTCCCTATGGAAAAAGTATTATGTTCAGAAATGACAAATAAAGTAAATTTTCTGTCATGCACCGAAATAAGAAGCATCATACTATACTATACTTGTTGTAATTCTAATTATTTCATTAACTCAATCAGTAAGTCTTTGGCTAGAGTAACAACATTTTTTGGTATATAACAAGTGGGCGCTTATTCACTGCTGGTGGTGGGAGGAGGAAGGCAGAGACACACTACCTTCCTAGGCTACAAAATGACAATGTGCATTAACCTCAAAAAAACCATGCCCTTTGACTCACCAAGTTCATTTTTAGTAATTCACACTACAAAAATACAAGAAATATACACAAAGAAGATATTTATATACAAGAATATTTATGTATAAATGCATATATATACATAAATTTACACAAATACTTGTATGTTTATATACATATATGCATATATGTAGAAGAAGATTCATTATTTCAATTATGAATGAAAACAAAGGTCCAAAGACAGGGATTATTAAATACGTTAGTGTGTATCTATACAACGCAAAGTATACTACTCTTAAAACGATGATGTAATAGGTTAGTACAGTAGTACATATATTTAATTTTCAAATAAGCTAGGAAATATATATACATACACTAAAAAATTGTATATCACTTAAGAAAGGTACAATCAAAAGTGTTTATACCCATTTGGGAGACCACTAGTCTATACAATAGGCTTTGGCAGTCTAGGCCAGAGGGTGGCAACTACAGTCCTTAGGCAAATCAGTCCCACTGCCTGTTTTTGTAAATCAAGTATACTGCAACAAGACATGCCCACAGTTATGTATGGTCCATGGCTGCTTTCACACTAAAACAGCAAAGTCGAGTAGTTCTGACAGAAACTGTAAGCCCACAAAGCTGAAAATATTTATTATCTGGACCTTTATGGTAAAAAGTTTCTGACCCCTGGTCCAGAAAGCTAGCTCACATTTCTCCTCACTGCTTTCCAAACAGCCTTGCAATTTACTGAATCATTATGATATAATCATCTAGACCAGTGGTTTCCAAACTACCTTTGCATGTGTGGCAGGAGAGTAAAAGCATCTCAGTCCATCCACTCATCCAAACCAAGCAAAGAAGGAAAAAGAAATGGAGCAAGAAAGGGACAAAAGGAGGGAAGAATAGGAAGGAAAGGAGGAAGACAGGGAGAAAAGAAGGGATAAGAAAAGTTTGAACGCCACTGGTCTATTTTGGGGGGTGGGAGGGACAATGAGATTCTTCTTTAGTAACTGAGTTTGTATTCAGGAGCTGAGAACCCAAGTCTCTTAATATCTACAGCAGGCAAAAATTGGTTAAGGGGAAGGGTAAAAAAAAATTTTTAGATGTTACAATGGCTTGTGGCCCTCCAAAGCTCAAGTCAGCTCAATAAAATCTTATTGCTTAGTATCTAATTTTGTTAATTTTTCTCATTTCAATTAAATGAAAATTAATTAATTTAATTTTTCTCCTTAAGGGGGCAATAATGAAGAAAAACTTGAGAACATTGATATATAGAACTATTTCTCAACCTTAAGTTCTCCTTACACAAAATTCTAAAAAGCTCTTATTTACTAATATGCACATTTCAACCCACCACTTTTGGCTCCAGTATGCACAAACTACTAATGAACCCTGTTACAGGCAGTCTAAAAAGAGCAAACTCTGGGTAGGTACAAAAAGGGAGGGAAAGGAAAAGGGCAAGAAGGAGTAGAGGTTATGGCAGAGGAAAGTAAACTCAAGACTCAGAATCATACACCCTTAGCATTTGTAAGAAAGAAGATGCTGAGGCACGTGCTGCACCAGGAAGTTACCAGCAGCACAAGCCTAAATAACCTTCTATAACACTAGGCACAAGGCACGCAGATTGAAAAAGCCCTAAGCAGCAATCTCAAACATCAAGTTACCTGCTGTCTCTTGAACCACAGTGGGAACCAATGGATATGAACAACTATTAAAACTTCAGGGAAGAGAAGTGGAAAGTTTCTAGCATAAGAGGATGAAAATGACAATTAAATGACTGTGCTAGCTTCTAAGCTCTTGCCTCAGCCATGAGTCTACTATAGCTGGAACTCTGCAAATGACCTTTTCCCTTTGCCAGCTAGCTGCCTGGTAGGTTCTCCTAGTAAGGGGTGTTAGAGGGAGACCGAATAGTTCACGAAAGTGGGAAGGGCTTCCTGTTTAACTTGCTGCTCCTGCCAGGGTTGCCCCAGCAGCAACTCTTTACTCTAGAGGAAGTAATTCTTTAGTAGAATTGGTTCCAACTTCAATGGGTTTTTCTTCCCCATTCTCCCAGAACCAGACCCATCACACTCCTTCAGAGGCACTAGCAACAGCCAAGTTAGCATCCCTTTCTCAAAGGTCTGCATCTTAGCTCTGCAGAGGCCCTCCTACGAGCCCCTCAGGAACCAACACTAGCCAGGCAACACCTTCCCTTCAGAGGTCTGGGTCCCAGCTCTGTCGTTCTCTGAGATACTGTCCTGATCATTCCAGCCTCTTCTCTTTGTTATCCTAGGAGTGACAGCTGATTCTTGCTATTACGATCTCTGTTATCTCAGTGTTCCCTTTTGCCCATCATCCCACACCTATTTAACCAATTCCCCATAAGAAATTCTCTCTATTAAGATAACTAGTGTGGTTTCACCTTCCTGACTGGTCCCCATTGATACAATGGTATCAAGTAGTCCTTATTTTAAATGTAATTAATATTCTCTTTAGCAGTTATTTTTAGTATTTAACTTTAGTTTATATAAAAAATATTTTTAAGAGCTCTCATACGTTTATACTTACAATTCAGTCTCTCTCAAAGTTTTTTGGGTTTTTTTTCTGTTAAGTGTAAGACTTTTTCTCCCACAATTTTTTTGGTTAAATCTGCGAGAAAGCTCCAACAGGTCACTAATGTGTCTCTGATACTTCTACCTTAATCTGTCCTTATAAATTCTAATTGTGTCTAAGCCAAAAGGGACGCAAATTTTCCTTTTTAACAAAAAAACCAAACCCTTTAGTTCTGGGCAGCAGTTAATGGAATAGCCAGTGACAGGTGGGGGAGTGGACTTTAAGAGTTATCAGGTTTAACAGGACATAAAGCAATTAATTGAAACCCAAAATCCTGGGGAAATCCACCATATTTTTTAATACATATTTATTTAATATATACTGGGATTAGTTACGATGGAGAGATACAGAATCTCTAAGTAGTAAAACATGTACCTGCCTTCCATAAGATAAGAGTTATTTATACAACCATATAATTATTAATATATTAAAATCTCACCTTGTCAGCTATCTTGGGAAAACACATCACTTAACCTCTGGTAGCCTCAGTTTACTCATCTGTAAAGAAAACAGGCTAGACTAGGTCTCTGTTTTTATATATTGACTACAACGATCTATAAAATTTCTTTTTGTACTGAGGCATAGGCAGCTCAGCATCATTATCAAGAGAAACAAAAGACTGGTTTTGTAAGGGGAAGAAGTAAAGAGGTAAAAAAAAGAATATCAAGATCGGTAGCGTGAAAACATAACGTGAAAGAGATTCAAATATGTTACATTAGGGGATCCTTTATTTTCCTCCTCTAAGTCAAGAAAAAGAGAGAAAGTATGTCATAGGCAAATTCACTGGTTAAAAAAATAAAAAATTTCTCTACTATCATAGTCTTTGACGACATTTACTAAATCAGAAAGGATACTTAAATTATCTTGGAGTCAGAAAACATCTGTTATTGTTGTTCAGTTTTCTGATACCCTTCTCTCAACCTAAACTGTCTGATCCTGCCATATGGTGGATCACATGCTCTCATGGCTTGTTTATGGAAATAATTATATTTAAAGCACTAAAGGTTCATGGGGTAGGCCAGATCACTTATCATTTAGTAGTTACCACTTACCTAGCACAAGTGGTACCTTTTGATGCAAGGGCAATTTGGTGAAAACAACTTTCAAATTTTATAATCAGTTAGAGTTACTCTAATGTAAACTGAGGGAAATAAGACTCCAATTCTGATTATTTGCTTTATATCTCATCTGCATTGCTACAGCAGCCTTCATAATTTCCTTCTAAACTTTAAAATTCACCACATTTATACAGAATAAAGAAGAAAGGTTTTAATTTTAGAATATGGATTTAACCATTTAGTCATTTAATTCATTACGCAAAAATCTTACTTCAGGACCTTTTCTGTGTCAAGCACTGTTTGTAAGCTCTGGGAGTACAGCAGCGAACAAGGACCCTGCCCTTTTGAAGCTTACATTCTGGTAGGAGTACTAAAAGATGATTACACCTGGGATAAGTACTCTGAAGTACATAAATCGGATATAGAGTAATGGGGTGGGGAGACAGTTAACTTACACTGGGTGTTAAGGAAAGACCTCTTTAAAAAGATTACACTTGAAGTAAGGACCTAAGTAAGGAGAATGAGAAGCCATATGAAGAAATCCTGAAGGAAGCATTCCAGGCAGAGGCAACAACAATTGCAAAGATCTGGAGGATACAACAGTGGCTAGAGCATGATGAGCGACGGGCAAAGAGCTGGGGGACATGAGTCCATGGGACTTTGATTCCAAGGTAAGAAATCCAGTAAGAAGCCACTAAAGGGCTTTAGCAGAGGGGTGACACAACACGACTTACATTTTTCAGAGATGTCTCTGGTTGCTGTGTGGATAATGGTTTGTAGGGAAGGCAAGGGTGAAAGTAAGAAGATAATTAGGAAGCTAAGTTATACTTCAGGCGGAAAATGATGGTTGCTTGGTCTGTATCAGTGGAGACAGAATGCCATTCAGATATCAGTGGAGATAAATTTTAAAAAAGAAGAAAAAAAGTATGGTTATATTTTAAATTTAATCAATTTTTAAAATGTGTGGAAATTTGTTTTTTCTCTTGTTCTATAAGTGCCTACATAATATCTCCAATTTAGTCTCTTAGGCCACAAAGCCTAAAATATTTACCAGCTGGGCCTTTACATAAAAAGTTTACTGAACCCTGACCTAGAAGAAAGAGTGTAGAAACTGTAAAATGGTGGACCCATTTTTGGTCCCAGGTACCGTTGGTACTCAGGTACCAAGCCGTGAGGTGCCTGAACATTCAGAAAAGCAGGAGCTAGCAAAGGATTGGGCACTGAGATAGAATTGTAGCAGATCAAGAGAGGAAGGGATTTCAAGGAAGGGGACAGAGGAGAAGAAGATTAAAGGTAGAGTGATCGACTGTGCTGAATATGGCTGAGAAAACCTGTAAGATGATGAGAGAAAAGTGTCTACTGGATTTAGCAAAAGAGAAGTCACTTTGACAAAAGCAGTTTCGGTGTAGTAGTGGGAACAGAACCTCAAATGTTTTGGAATAGTGAACAGGAGATAAAGAAGTGGAAAAAATAAATAAAATCAACTGAAAGTCTGCTGAAATGGGGAGCAGAGATGAGAGGTCAAGAGAGATTAAAGTTTTTGTTTTAGTTTGGTTTTGTAAAATGCTGGTAAGAATTATCCAGCAGAGAGAGGAATTGATCCTGGAAAGAGTACAAATAGAAGAAGTAATGGGATTCAGACCACAAATGACAGAAACGAGGACATTTCATCCATGTTCATGGAGGGATGAAACATTTGGGTAAGAAGGGAAGTGAAGACAGGAAGGTGATGGATAATGAATAGTGATGTATCTGATGGTCTCAATAAAGTAAAACATTCTTACAGCTGATACTAGAGTAACTGACCTGGAAATGCAGGAAGTGGTAGACAGAGAAGGGAATATATACTAACAAGACTGGATTGGGGAGTTTAGTTGGTGATAATGGCAAGCCTGGTAACTTTTTAAGAGGTGACTATAGAAGTAGGTGGCTTAGATAGATAGAGGCAAAGATGGTTACAAGTGAGGAAATGGAGGTATATGAATGGTAAGTAATGTTATCATTATTAGCTAAGGCCTGGATATTCCCTCCCAAATATGTGTTGGTCAGAATGTTTTATACAATGTACACAATACACTCTATGTAAAATAAAAATATTGTAACTGCTCTTAAAATGTTAAATTTAGAAAGTCCCTCAACAATATTTAGTATTAATCTAAACACATACCCAAAGTTATCAGTCCATTAAAATAGCAACTACTTTCATGGAGACGTTAGGTAATGTTTTTTTCAAAACTATTTGTACACAGCATATCTAAAAGACCATATACTGCAAATTGTGAGACGTGAAAGATGGATAAATTGGGTTCATTATACCAATGTCCTACTTCCTTATATGTTTGAATATTTCTATAATAAAAAGATTACAGAAAAACTAAGTATTGAGAATATAGACTGGCAACCACAGTCCACAGAATCTGTATTTTTGATGAAAAGTGGGTTTCCCTATTTTGAAGGACTGGCATGTTGAGCTCTATAAAATTGCCTGAGGCAAAGCAATAAGCATAGGAAAGGCATCTCTTTTATGAAACCTTTGTCCTGGAATGGACCCCATGAATCTTTCAAAACAAAGGAGTTCAAGTTTGCTCAGAACAACACACTGAACACAAAAGATTACTAATGACTTATGAACTCCTAATGTAGCATGAATCACGTCAGCAACACTAGGATATTGGTTTCAACAAATAGCCTATTTTATTTTATAAACTTCACCAGAATATTATCAACAGCAGTATTAGAAAATGGAAAGCTAATGAAATTAGGAGGCGGCATCGGCATACTACACACTGTGTTTCTCATCACTCTAACGCAGAATCTAATGGATGAGAGATCCATCTTTTAACTTAAAAAAAAAAAAGCAGCCTGAAACTTAGAAAAATAGACTGCCATTTGACAAAGTTATTAGAGAATATTTTGCTATCTAAACTCAATAAACTGCATTAGTGGACCCAGTTTCTTTTATAAGACAAAAGAGAGGCAGCATACTTTCTTCTCATCTTTTTGAAAAGCCTGATCACCTTCACAGCTTCTTGTTTTCCTTTAGTGATATCTGGAGTAGAAGACGACCCAAAGATTAGAGGATTGTAAATATTCTCTTTCTGATTCTCTTTCCTGATTCAATAATAGAGGATGTTAGAAATACTGGATAATATCAAATTTTCAGAAATCACTGCTTTTCACAAACACTGAGTTGCCTGCCTGTGAAATATAGCTTTTAATATCTAACCCTGTTTTTATTTGATATCATGACCAAATACTTTTCTGAAAAGTAAATGGTTATTAGTGATTTCTACTATAGTTCCATAACAGCAAAGGCAGAATCTATGTTTAGATGATTACTGTATGTTTTGATTCGGTTATCTGTAGGGTGTCTGCATGCTATTCTAACTATTCAAAGCCAGCAAAAAAGATTACAGCTCACACTAACTGGATTTTCACAGCTCCCTATCATTCAGCTTGAATTCCTCATGGGCAGATTAAAAGGGCCAAGGCAAACAATAGTCTTTTTACAAGGTGGTTATTAGAAAAAAAAGAAGAAGAAAAAGAAAAGAAAAAAGTATCTTTTACGGTCAAAACAAAACTATGTAAGGAAGCAGCCATATGAAAACAAAGTTAAACGTATAATAGAGGTAAAACTCTGGGTGTTGCCATATAATGAATCTAAATCAAGAAATTAATAGCGTCTGAAAGAATTATAGTTTTTATTCTGAAATTTGTAACATAAACGATATGGTTTTAGAATTCAAAGATGGCCAGGTATGGTATCAGATGAACAGAGTTGGAAGGACCCTGATGATCATTTAGTCTAACTTCTATTATACTATGGATAGATAGGCTGAGGCCCAAAAAACTCATGGCATTTCCAAGTCAACCACCGCCAGATTATCAAAGTAACTGTGTAGAAGTATTTCATGTTCTTTTCCACTTTGACTCAACCACCTTCTCACTCTCTACTAATTTCCTACCTTCACTCACTTCAGAGGATTAAATGACTTCCCCATCTATGATTAGCCTTTCTGGGTGAGCCCTGGATACAAAGCCTTCCTTATGTACTATCTCCTTTAATCCTCATGCAATCCTAGGAAATAGCTGTGTTTATTATGGCCAGTTTATAGATAACGAAACCAAGGCTTAGAGACATTAAATGACTTGCCCAAGATCACACAGCTAGTAAATGGAAGAGGTGGGTTTAACATCAGGTCTACAAGACTCTAGCGTATGAGTTATGAACCACTGTGTTACACCTAGCTTCTCTATTAGCGTCTATTCCTCACTTCATGGATAAACCCCATTAGTTTACACTCTTCCTTCCACCCATCATTCATTCATACAACTTATCTAAACTCTACCCTTCATGTCTCCACACTATTGTTTAGTATTAAATAACTGGTTAGTTTCTGAACCCAAGTTTAAAGTAAGACCGAAATCCAATTGGATAACATTCTTTCCTTCTCCACTGCCACTACCTAAACTACGGCTTCATCATAGCTCTCTCAATATTACTTACTATTAGACTCCTAAATGATCTCTCGGTCTTCAATCCATTTCTCTTTAGTGTTGCTTCTCTAATTTAAAATCCTTGAAGTCAAAATTCTTCTGGCACTTCCTCTTACATCCCCTTCTTATGATTTTTTTTTTAGTCAGAATGAACTAAAGATCACAAAAGGAAAAATAAATTTAAAAATACATATTTGCATTTGCTTATAACTTTTCTTAAAGAAACTCTAGGAGGATATATAAGAAATTAATAGGGGCTGATGAGGTGGCATAGTGGTTAAGCTTGCTGTGTTCTGCTTTGGCAACCTGGGTTCACGTGTTCTGATCCCAGGTGTGTACCTACACCACTCGTCAGCCACGCTGAGGCTGCAACCCACATATAAAGTGGAGGGAGATTGGCAGAGATCTTAGCTCAGGGCTAATCTTCCTCAAGCCAAAAACAAAACAAAACAAAACAAATAAATAAATAACAAATAGAGAAATAAATAAAAAGAAACTAGTAAATATGGTTACCTAAATTTAGGGGGTGAGGGGCAGAGACAGGAATTGGGCAGATGGAGACAAGATGGAAGAGAGACTCTTTACTGTATATATACCTTTATATGATGTTCAATTTTGAACTATATGAGTGTATTACCATTCAAAATGGGAGTGGAGGGGCTGGCCTGGTGGTAGAGGGGTTAAGTTCACACACTCTGCTTCAGCAGCCCAGGGTTTGTCAGTTCGGATCCCGAGAGCAGACCTGTGCACTGTTTGTCAAGCCATGCTATGGCAGGCTTCCCACATATAAGATAGAGGAAGATGGGCACAGATGTTAGCTCAAGGCAAATCTTCCTCAGCAAAAAGAGGAGGATTGGCGGCAGATGTTAGCTCAGGGCTAATCTTCCTCAAAAAAAAAAAAAAAAAAAAGGGAGTGGAAAGGGGAGAAAAGGAAGAGAAAGAAACAAAACAAAAAAGGAAGGACCCACAAAGCTAAATGTCACCTTCTTGTTTCCAGAAGGCAACTTCTACATTTTCTGTCTGACAATAAAATGGTAATTTCACCCAAAAGGGGGGAATAAAAATGGCTTCCCAAACACTCAATGATCCCTTTTGCCTCAATCCTTTGGTTTTTCCTTCTCCTTCCTACTACTACTTCGGTATTCTTCCAGATGGCTTAGGTATCGATACCTCTAGAAAATCTTCCTGGACTAACTCATTCTGGGTTAATGCTCCCCCAGCATAATGGGCATCTCATCACAGTACTCACACGACATTATCATCATCTATTTAAGGTTCTGACTTCCCAACTATATGGAAGATTCTTGAGATCAAAGACCACATCTTGTTCATCTTTGCAATCTTCAGTAACTATACTAGTGTCAGACACATTTTAACAGCATCCAAAGTAATCCATGGCACAGTGCATTTATCACTGCTATGGCCCAGGAGTCAGATCTAGAAGTTACTGTGATTCAATCTTGCCGTAAGGGAAATACTACTTTGGTCACTAGAGCCTCCCCTTTATAAGTCTCTACAGTTATCAAATTCCAAGTAAAATACCTAAAGATTTAAAGACAAAAAGGAATTGAAAACTCAACAGTCCAGGCCACAACTCTCCTGACACCTACACATCCTCCTGCCTATTTTTTTCTCTCCTCTTGACTGTTCCAAAGGCTTCTCAAATGCAGTATGCCCAAAGCAAACTGATGATCTTCTCTGATGATGGTCTCTTCGAGTATAACTCTGGGTCAGTAAAAAAGTATTACCATCATTCCACTTGATGCAAGCCAGAAAATTACTAGTTATCCTTAATATGTTCATCTCTTTTACCAAATCAAATCCAACACTAAATACATAAATATGTCTGAAATTCATCAACTTCTCCATCTTTGGTCCAAATCCCTGGTCCAAGCTACTATTACTTCTCTCCTAGACTCCTGTGCTACTTATCTGTTTTCTCTGCATCCACTCTTATCCTCTGCAATCTGTTTTGCATGCTGCAGCTGGAGTGATCTTTTCAAAACACTAATCTGATCATGTCACTCAACAGATTAAAACACTTCAAAGACATCCTGTTACTCTTAAGATAGAAACCAAAATCCTTAACCAGGTTTACGAGGCCCTGCAGAGTCCAGCCCCTATCTGCTTCTCTGGCCCCATCTCACACTTTGCTCCCCCTCCTCTCCCTGCTAGCTACTCTGATCATCTTTCAGTCCCTGTTCGTATCAGTCTCCCTCCCACCTAGGGATATTTGTTGATGATGTTTCCTCTGCCTGTAATCTTCTTCCTTCCCTCTAAAGCACTATACATCTCTTATCTTTGACATTTATCACTATCGAAATTTTATATTTATTTATGTGATTTCTTTATTGCTTTTTCCCCTACTACACCATAAACTCCATAGAGTCAGGCACCATAACTGTTATGGATCACCATTGGGTCTCTAAGACCCAGCTCAGGGCCTGGCATAGTAGTACTTAATAAATATTTGATGAATGAGAAGGGAGGAAGGGTATCTGTTAGGTGATAAAACCTAGACAATATTTAGTCACCAACATCCTTGCATGTGGAAAAGGTAGACCCTCCATATCAGGGTAATTAATGTCAGAAACCTAATCATTATAATTTAAGGATTAGCCTAAGACCTCTCTTCCCCTTCAATCCCAGAATATTATACTCTTCCTCATTCAAGACTGGTGAGCTAATCTTCTGCCATAAAAAAGAGACTTATGGAGACCATTTACTCCATCCTTCTCATTTTATTGTTAAACAATATAAACCCAGAGACAGTAAGTGGCCAGCCCAAAGTCATCTGCAAGTTAGTAGAAGAGCCAGGACTAGAACCCACACTTACCAGTCTAATGTTGTATCTGCTATATCTACCACAGTAACACATCATGGATTTTGGGGGGGAAGGATGCAGTAATCATTACTAATTTATAATCTAGTAACCTTGTAAGTACATGCAAGTTTGTCTGATCACATGTTCTCATTCTGGGCTGAGAAAATGTGGTAACCATAAGTATACCTCCAAAGAGCCGTGTAAAAATTGTACACTTAGTAACTGCATAGTTCTTGTCTATGGGATGAGTGGTCTGAAAGCAGCTACTTGGACATCATCAGAAGTAGAACCCCACGGGAAAATTTTTAAACTTAATTGTTTCACGGATGTCGGAAACCTTTGGCGGGAGTTCATGAGATTAGTTTTGGATATGTTGGACTTGAGATTATACACATGTCCAACAGGCAGTTGTACATATGTATCTGAAGTTCCAAAAACAGTTCTGACCTATTCAAGACTTAGATAAGGAGTCAAGGACAGGAAGATTGTAAGTGAGGTGCCAACGTTCAGTGAAAAAGGAGTACTGTCTAGGAAACACATGGCAGCAAAAGGAAGGGAAAGAAAGTTTTATGATGAAAGACACAAGCCTCAGAGGAACATATTTTAATTTACTCTACTTGAAATAAAAGGCAGAAGAACAATGATTTGGAAGGGAGAACGGAAAGTAAAAAGGATAACGAATTCACCTCCTGACACTGAGATAAATAGGAATAAAATAGGATGGAAACTCGGATTCTAGTAATGGCAGACTAGGTAAATCCAGATCAAACCTTTCTCTAAGAACTACTTCAATGGCTAGAAATTTTTTTTTTAAATATTTATGGTTTGCTTGATGGCATCTAAGAGTTAGCAATTTGACTGCTGAAACTAGATTAAGATTATTCTAAATTGCCCTCAGAGGCAATAGAAATAGACCCACTGGGACTACACATAATGAAGTCATAGACTATAAAATAATTTAGCTTAGTAAGTTAAACACACTAATTAAAAGAGAGAGATTGTCAGAATAGATTTTAAAAGAAGATCTTAGAAAAGAAACTCATTCCAAATATAATGATACAGGCATGTTAAAAATAAAAATACAGAAAAGACACACCATGCAAATACTGATCAAAAGATATCTGGAATAGCCTTATTAACACCAGACCGTGTGCACTGTGTAGCAATAAAATAGCCAAGAAGAAAGAGGGACATTATATAGTGATGAAAGAGTCAATTGACCAAAAGGACATAACCCAAATGACTCAAAAAAAATAAAGCAAAAATTGAAAGGAAAAACAGACAAATCCAGAATTATAGTTGGAGACTTCAACACATCTCTCTCAGTAATCAACATAACTAGTAGATGGAAATGAGCAAGCAGATAGAAAAACAGAATAATACCATCAACCAAATGGATCTAATTGCCATTTATACAACACATGAACCAACAACAGCAAAATATACATGGGACATTCTCCAAGATAGACCATAAACTGACTTCTAAAACACATCTTAACTAATTTATGAGAACTAAAATCACACAAAATATATTCTTTGATCATAATGGGATGAAACTAGATATCAATAACAGAAAGACACAGGGAAACCTCTAAACACTTGGAAATCACACTTCTCACATCTAAATAATCCACAGGTCAAACAGGAAGTCACAAAGGAAATTTAAAAATATTTAGAACTGAGAAAATGCAAAAATACAACATAAGAGAATTTGTGAGATGTAGCAAAACTAGTGTCTAGAAGAAAATTTATATCATTAAATACTTAATACTCTAAGCTCACCTTAAGAAACTATACAAACAAGTGCAAAATAAATTCAAAGAAAGAGAAGAAAAAAATAATAAAATCAATGAAATTGAACAAAGAAAACCAATAGAGAAAAATCAATTAATTCAAAAGAAAACTTTAGCAATATTTACAAAGAAAGTCAGGATATGAAAAAGGAGTTATCACTACAGATCATACAAATATCAAAAGGATATAAACGGCATACTAAAAGCAACTCTATGCATATAAACTCAACGATCTAAATGAAATCAATCAATTCCTCGATAGCCAAAATCTACCAAAATTCACCCACACATGAAACAGCTCATTGGAATAACTATCAAAAAACAGTAACTATTAAAGAAATGTAATTCAGAATTAGAAACTTCCCAGAAAAGAAAGCTCCAGACTCAGGTGGTTTTTTGGGAGAATTCTATCTAACATTTAAAAAAGAAATATCAATTCTACAAAATCTCTTCCAAAATAAGAGGGAATATTTTTCATTGTATTATACGAGGCAAGCATTACACTGATAACAAAACCAGACAAAGACTACAAAAAAAAAAACCCACTTATGAATATAGACACAAAAATCCTCAACAGAATATCAGCAAACTGAATCCAGCAATATATAAAAAGAATACACCACAACCAGATGAGATATACCTCAGGAATGCAAAGCTGATTGAATACTCAAAAGTAAATCAGTGTAACCTATCATAATAACAGTCTAAAAAAGAAAAAAAACACAAAGAATTGTTTCAATTGATGCTGGAACAGCATTTGGCAAAATTCAGCATCTAGTACCAGATACAAACTCTTAGGAAAGTAAGAATAGAAGGAAACTTCTGCAACATGACAGATATATCAACAAAAAATCTGTAGTTAACACTTTTCTTCATGATAAAAAAAATGGAATATTTTCCCCTCAAAATGTGCTTGCTCATCATTTCTATTGAAAACAGAACTGGAAGTCCTAGTCAGTACAATAAGGTAAAAAAAATAAATAAAAAGAATACAATTTAGAAAAGGATAAATAAAACTGTCCCAATCTGCAGAGAACACAATTGTGTATGTAAAAAGTCCTAAGAAATCCACCACAAAAACTTGGAACTAATAAGTATATTTAGCAATGTTACAGAATACAAAGTCAGTGCACACACACACACACACACACACACACACACACAAATTATACTTCAATTATATATATATTACATTTCTATATATCAGCAATGAACAATTGGAAATTAAAATTTTGAAAACAGTATCATTTAAAATAGCTCCCCTCAAAATGAAATCCTTAGGTATAAATCTAAAAAATATGTACAGAATCTGTATGCTAAGAACTGAAAAAGGCTAATAAAAGAAATGAAACCATGTTCATGTCAATTCTCCCCAAATTAATCTATAACTTTGATACAATTCTGATCAAAATGATTTTTTGTACATATAAATATGATTTTTTGTGCATACAAACAAACTTACACTATAATTTACACGGAAAGGTAAAGGAACTAGAATGGCTAAAACAATTTTGTAAAAAAAATGTTAGAGGAATCACAGCAACTGATTTTATGCCTTACTATAAAGCTACAGTAATGAAGACAGTGTGGTATTGGCAAAGGGATAAACAAATAGATGACTGAAATAGAATAGAGAACCCAGAAACAGACCCAAACAAATATGACCAACTGATTTTTGACAAAAGTGCAAAGGAAATTCAATAAAGAAATTACAGTCTTGTGTTGGGACGATTGAAAATTTGAACATCCATATACAAAAAAAAAGATTCTCAACCTAAACCTCACACTTTATACAAATATTAACTCAAAATAGATTATAGCCCTAAATGTAAAATTATAAAACTTTCTGAAGAAAATGTAGGAGAAAATCTTCATGACCTGAAGTTAGGTAAAGAATTCTTGGAAATGCCATCAAAAGCATGGTACAATTAAAGACATAATCAATAAACTGGACTTCATCAAAATGAAAATTTTTTGCTCTGCAAATAACGTCATTAAGAAAATGAAAATACAAGCCACAGAGTAGGAAAAATATTCATAACATATAAATCAGAAAAAAGAGTTGTACTTGAAATATAGGACGCCTTAAAATTAATAGTAAGAAAAAAACATGAAAAATGAGTAAAGGATTTGAACAGATACTTCACAAAACAAGAAATAGAAATGACCAATAAACACGTGAAAAGATACAACATCACACTTTCAAATCACACAGTCAACAACGAACCTATGCAAAATATATAAAGACCTCTCAAAATTCACCAGAACGAAAACACAACCTAATTTAAAAATGGTCAAAAGAGTTGAACAAATATACGGATTGCAAATAAGTACATGAAAAGATGTTCAACATTATTAGCAGTAGGGAAATTCAAATTAAAACCATGATGAGATACAACTATACACCTATATGAATGGCTGAAGTAAATAATATTTAAAGTGCCAAGTGCTAATTAGGATGCAGAGCAACTGAAATTTAAACACTGCCGGTAAGAATGCAAAATAGGACAACGATCCTGGAATACTGTCAGGCAGTTTCCTATAAAGATAAATGTACACTTTTATCACTTTACATCAATCCCTCACCTACTTATTAAGAGAAATGACAATGTATGTTCACAGGAAACTCTGTACATGAATGTTTACAGCAGCTCTATTCATAATCACCAAATGTCCTTCAACAAGTGAGAGAATAAACAGTAGTATATTGATACAATGGAATACTACTCAGCCATAAAAAGAAATGAAGTGCTGAGCTTACTACAACTTGCACAAATCTCAAAGGCATTATGCTGAAGGAAGGAAGCCAGTCTCAAAGGGACATGCTATGTGATTCATTCATATTTTCAAAAAGATAAACCTTCAGACATTTAGTGACAAAAATCAGATCAGCAGTTGCCAGGTGCTAGGGATGGGCAGAGAGTGTAAATTCAAAGAGATAAAACAAAGTATTTTGGAGGGATGATGGAATTGTTGTGTATCTTGACTGTGGTAGTAGTTACATGAATCTATACATGTGTTAAAATTCATAGAACTGTATACCCAAAACAATGGGTCGATTTTTACTATATCTTAAATTTAAAAATAAAAATAAACAGAACAATTACAAAATCCCTATATGACTAGAAATTAAGAAATACTCTTCTAAATAACTCATAAGTCAAAGGATATGTTACAATGGAAATTAGAAAATATTTTGAACTGAATGATAATGAAAATACTCTATACCAAAACTCATGGGATGCATATAAAGCTATGATTACAGGAAAAATTCATAACATTGGATAAATATATTCAAAAAGGAGAAAAACTCGACACAAATAAGCTAAACATCCTTCATGATGGTAGAAAAGGAACACATTAAACCTAAAGAAATCACAAGAAGAAAAACTAAGAATAACAAGAATTAATGAAAACAAACACACAATACAAAGAATCAACAAAGCCAAATGTTGGTTGGTCATAAAAACTAATAAAATTGATACATTCCCAACAAGATTGATTAAGGAAAAAAAGGAAGCACAAATAATTGATATTAGGATGGGAAAAGGATTATCACCACATATAATAAAATATACAAAAAAACCTTTATAGAATATTATAAAAATTTTTATGTCAAAAAATTCAAGATTTAGAGGAAATAAACAAACTTCTAGAAAAAAGAATACAACTCAGCAAAGCTGACACGAAAAGAAATAGAAATCTGATTGGTCCTATAATTATTAAATTAAACCCACAAAAGAATCTTTAGGTTAAGTGGCTTCACTTGTGAATTTTATCACACATTTAGAGAAGGAATCACCCTAAAATTTCACAAACTCTTCTACAGTATAGAAACAAAAGAATATACTCTCTAACTCTTTAACCAGTAAATGGAGGACAATTTGTGGTACATCCATAAAACAGAAAACTACTTAGCAATATAAAGGAACAAACTGATACATGAACAGCCTGAATGCATCTCAAAAGCATTATGCTAAATGAAAGAAGCCACATACAAAGGCTACATACTGTATAATTTCATTTCTGTGATATTGAGAAAAGGTAAAACTTTTCAGTTCCACAAGGGCTGGGAGCGAGGAAAGGAGACTGCAAATGGAGCATGAGAAACTTTTTAGGGTGACAGAAATACTCTGTATGTTGATTCTGATGAGAGTTACATGACAGTATAGTTTGTCAAAACACACAAAACTATATATCTAAGAAGTGAATTTTAGTGCCTGTAAATTATATCTCAGTAAACCTGAGAAAGAAAATCTTATAGAAAAAAGTATATGAAAATGTATAAAAACAGTATTTACAGTAAATATTTTTAGCAGATATTGCTTTGTTTACTTCAGAGGCATGCATCTTGTGATGTAATATCAGTATAATTTCTCTGGGCTTAAGCCATGACCAATTGTCAAATTAACTTTGCAGCTACAAATTTACTGGGCTTAACACTACTGATTGACGGATGAAATTTAAATATCCTCATTGAAGAGTAAATAATCTAATTCTTACTTATCAATTGGAGCAATCGTGTGCTTGTATTCACACAAAAGCACTACTTCTTTTTGTCCAGACAACTTTGAAGGATGAAAACATTTTTCTTTTATTCTTGTCTTTGATCATTTTTGTTGAGTGGATGGAATTTCTAAGTAGTGACAATATAAATTGTACCTCTGGCTTATTCCAAATACACATTACTTTTCAAAATTTGATATCTACTAGTTTCTTTTTATAATGAGGAATTCCCTCCTTTATCTATAAATACAAAAAAAAGCTAAGACTGCAACATGACAACCAAATTGATTTTCATAATCTACTTCCAGGTGGCCTGTCACAAACTGGCATATCCACAGGGGCCAAAGGCTGCCATTTCAAAATCTCCCCTAGGAGTTCAGAAAGAATTAAAACGGCAGCACTCATTGTTGTAGTCCCCTAACTGCACCTGCTGTGTTAGTGATCATCACATATGTAACAGCATTTAGAGAGTGTTTTGTGTCTACATCCACAAGATCCAAACTCTGAGATTCATCCCAATCTTTCTGTGGTTATATGCAATCTCAGAACCCCAGGACCATATCCTTAGCATTAAATGAAAAGCATTAAGCTCAATGACACCGTCTGGAGTTTTTCTTTTACTACAGACTTTCAATGCCTTGAAATATAAGATATGTTAACAACACTTACACGAATGGAATGTATTACAACTCACTCTGCTGTAGTGGAAAAGTGTACCCCATAACTACATGTATTCAAAGAGTCATATGTTATTCTTATCAACTGGCTATGCACACTCCATTTACTAGGATATTAAGAAAATTTAAACCAACACTTTAAAACTGTCCTATAATATCACACTAGGATATAAAACAGATCATCATGTAGCTATTTATTCCTCAATCTTTGCTGTTTAATCAAAGAAAGTTAAATTTCTGCCTCTCTACTTGTGACCAAGATTTATTTAATATGTCAACAAACATATCATGGTTTGTTCCAATCTGTTCTATTTCAGAGATGCCACTCCAATGATCACTAGACTGGGAAGAAAGTTTACGAGAACTGAATAAACTAAAAACTTTTTTTTAAATATTGAACAGATTGCTTTTATTTGGATTAGCATCATTCATATCTGGGATACTCAAGGTGCTTTACAATGAGGTATAAATTAGAACTATAATGAGTAATTATAAACAAGAGCTTAGCTTTTAGGGGAACTGCTTGTTTATTTAGGAAGAAAATAGTTGGCGCTCCAAGTTTATTCATTCTACATTCCACTAACAATAGTGTGGAATTTTTAGCTTACAAAGCCATACACAACCTAACTGAAGGCAAACAAACACTAAGGACTTCAGTAAACGATCTCTATGGAACAGGATATTTAAGTCTAGCAGTTTGCCCTGTACCATGTACCTAATCAACAGAGTAGGTGATATCAATTAAGATGCTGAAATAAATTAGACTAGGCATAAAGAGTCATGAACGAAGATTGGAATTTTAATCAATATTTACAATATAAATCCTAGAAGTGACATTCAGTTTTTTAAAAAACTGATGTTAAAAGATATTAATTGTAGTATGATAGATAACATTTAAAACACAGAAAAAGATGGTGGAAGTTACGTAGACTTCTTAAAAATGTAGTCTGGGGACCCTTGGTTGGGGCAGTGCCAGCCAATGACCACATATGTCTTTGGGGACTGGCCAGAGCTGGGACCAACTCTGTGTTTCCTTTTGACTGCCCGAGTTCCTGCTGGACCTCACCTCTGCTGCTATCAGCACCACAGGCTTCGGGCAGATCAAGCTCTGTCTACTTAGTAATCAGACTGTCCCTTGGTGAGAAGACTAAAGAAGACAAAGGGCAACTGAGTTCTTAAGAATGCAGCCAGACAAGGAGTGACATCAGCATCATGGCATATTGAGCTCTCCCCATAAACTCTCATATCAAAGAATCAACAAAAAGGACATTCATATTCCAACAGAGGACATCCATACAACAATAAAGACATCTGAGAGATCCACGTACCCATACATTGAAGGGTGGAGGTGCTGAAGGCACCCCCCTCGCTGAGTAAGTAGAATGAGTGGTGACAGGTGGAAACAGAGATCAAATACTACCACAATGCAGAAGCACAAATCAGTGTAGTCTAGAAGTATGAAAACATACTGTAAATCTCCAGACCAGAAGGAAAATGATAAGAGCACAAAATTCAATCTTGAAGACACAGAAATCTAAAACCTAAATGATAGAGAATGCAAAATAGCTATCATTTAAAACTTAATCAGTTAAAAGAAAATGCAGATAGACAGTTCAATGAATTCAGGAGCTACTACACAAGTGATTGAAACTATATAGAAGAACCAAGCAGAAATGTTGGAGATGAAAAACACAATGGATGTGATAAACAATATGGATTCCTTGAACAATAGAGTTGATATCATGGATAAACAAATCAGCAATACTGAGGAGAGAAATATAGAAATGCTTCACATGGAGGAGGAGATAGAACTAACTAAAAAGAAATGATGAAATTCTCCAAGAAATATCCAACTCAATTAGGAAATGTAACATAAGGGTTATAAGTATTCTAGAGGGAGAAGAGAAGGAGAATGGAGCAGAAAGCTTGTTCAAAGAAATGATAGCAGAGAACTTTCCAAACCTGGGGAAGAAGATGGAAATCCAAGTGAGAGAGGCCAATGGATCTCCTAACTATATCAATGTAAAAAGACCTACTGCAAGGCATATAGTTGTGATGCTGACAAAATGCAACGACAAAGATAAAACACTACCAGCACCAAGGCAGAAGAAAATAACTTAGAAAGGAACACCTATCAGGCTTGCAGCAGATTTCACAGCAGAAACCTTACAGGCTAGGAGAGAGTGGAATGATATATTCAAGTCGTTGAAAGACAAAATCTTTCAGCCAAGAATACTCTATCTAGCGAAAACATCCTTCAGATATGATGGAGAAATGAAAACTTTCCCATTGAACAAAAGCTAAGCAAGATCATCACCACAAGACACCACTACAAGAAATCCTTAACAAGGCTCTCATACCTGAAAAAAAAAAAAAGAAGAAAGGGGTTACAAAGGCCTGAGTAAGAAGATAAATAAACAGACAAAATCAGAAAATTGTAGCTATCCATCCTAACAGGATAGCCAACACTCCAGTATAACATTAAAGATGAAAGGAAAGAAAACACCAAAAACAAAGATAATCTTAGCATTTTAACCACAAACTCACAATAGAAGAAGGAATAAGATGTGAAAAAAGCAACTTAGGAGGGGAAGAGGAAAGGGACTGAAAAAAAAAAAAGCCTCACATCAATGGATAGATCATTCAGACAGAAAGTCAACAAGGACATAGTGGAATTAGATGAAAAACTAGACCAGATGGACTTAATAGATATATATAGAACACTCCATCCCAAATCAGCAGAATACACATTCTTCTCAAGTGGGTATGTAACATTCTCAAGAATAGACCATATGTTGGGAAACACGGCAAGCCTCAATAAATTTAAGCAGATTGAAATAACAATAAGCATCTTTTTCAATCATAATGCTACAAAACTAGAAATTAATTACAAGAAAACAGCTGAGAAAGGGACAAAGATGTGGAGACTAAACAACATGCTACTGAACAACCAATGGATCACCGAAGGAATTAAAGGAGAAATCAAAAAATATCAGGAGGCAAATGAAGATCAAAACATACCATACCAACTCATATGGGATGCAGCAAAAGTGATACTAAGTGGGAAATTCATTGGAACATAGGCTCACCTTATCAAACAAGAAAAATCCCAAATAAACAATCTCCAACTACACCTGATAGAATTAGAAAGAGAAGAACAAACAAAGCCCAAACCCAGAAGGAGGGAAATAAAAAAAATCAGAGCAGAAATAATTGCAAATGAAACAAAAAAGACAGTAGAAAGGATCAGTGAAACAAAGAGCTTGTTCTTTGAGAAGATAAACAAAATTGACAAATCCCTAGCCAAATTCACAAAGAAAAAAAAGAGAGAAAGCTCTAATAAATAAAATTAGAAATGAAAGAGGAGAAATTACAATGGATACTACAGAAATACGAAAGATTATAAGAGAATACTATGAAAAGTTATATGCAAACAAATAGGACAATCTAGAAGAAATGGATAAATTCTTAGCTTCTTACACCCTCCCAAAGCTGAATCAACAAAAAGTAGATAATCTGAACAGACCAAACACAATTAAAGAGACTGAAACAGTAATCAAAAACATCCTAAAAAATAAAAGTCCAGGACCAGATGGCTTACCTGGAGAATTCTACCAAACATTCAAAAGGATTTGAAGTCTATCCTTCTCAAACCATTCCAAAAAATTAGGGAAAACAGAATACTTCCTAACACATTCTACAAGGTTAACATCCCCCAGATACCAAAGCCAGACAAGAATAACACAGAAAAGGAAAACTACAGGCCAATAACACTGATGAACATAGACACAAAAATCCTCAACAAAACGTTGGCAACCTGAATACAGCAATACATCAAATAGATCACACACCATGACCAAGTAGGATTTATACCAGGCACTCAAGAATGGTTCAACATCTGCAAATCAATCAAGTGATATACCACATTAACAAAATGAGGAAGAAAAACCACATGATCACTGCAATAGATGCAGAGAAACCATTTGACAAGACCCAACAACCATTTATGATAAAAACTCTTAACAAAATGGGGTAGAAGGAAAGTACCTCAAAATAATAAAGGCCATATATGACAAACCCCACAGCCAACATCATACGCAAGAGGGAAAAACTGAACAGGATCCCTCTGAGAACAGAAACAAGACAAGGGTGCCCACTCTCATCACTCTTATTCAACATTATACTGGGGGTTTTGGCCAGAGCAATTAGGCAAGAAAAAGGAATAAAAGGAATAAAACAAATAGGAAATGAAGAAGTGAAACTCTCGCTCTTTGCAGACGACATGACTTTATATATAGAAAACTCTACAGAATTCATCAGAAAACTATTATAAATAATCAACAACTACAGTAAAGTTGCAGGGTACAAAACCAACTTACAAAAATCGGTTGCATTTCCAGTTCTAATAACAAACTAACAGGAAAGAGAAATCAAGAATACAATCCCATTTACAATAGCAACAAAAAGAATAAAACATCTAGGAATAAATTTAGCCAAAGAAGTGAAAGACCTATACAATGAAAACAATAAGACATTACTGAAAGAAATCGATGATGACAAAGAAATGGAAAGATATTCCATGCACATGGATTGGAAGAATAAACATAAATGTCCATACTACCCAAAGCAATCTACAGATTCAATGAAATCCCAATTAGAATACCAATGACGTTCTTTACAGAAATAGAAAAAGAATCCTAAAATTCATATGAGGCAACAAAAGATCCAGACTAGCTAAAGCAATCCTGACAAAACAAACAAACAAACAAAGCTGGAGGTATCACAATCCCTCACTTCAAAATGTACTACAAAGCTACAGTAATCAAAAACCCTAGTGCTGGTACAAAAACAGGTACATAGATCAATGGAACAGAGTTGAAAGCCCAGAAATAAAACCACACATCAATGGACAGCTAATTTTTTACAAAGGTGCTAAGAACACACGATAGAGAAAGGAAAGTCTCTTAAATGAATGGTGTTGGGAAAATTGGACAGCCACATGCAAAAAAATGAAAGTAGACCATTACCTTTCACCATACACAAAAAGTAACTCAAAATGGATCAAAGACTTGAAGGTAACACCTGAAACCATATACCTTCTAGAAGGAAATATAGTTAGTACACTCTTTGACATTGGTCTTAAAATGATCTTTTTGAATACCATGTCTTCTCAGACAAGGGAAACAAAAGAAAAAATACAGAAGTGGGACTTCATCATACTAAAGACCTTCTCCAAGGCAAAGGAAACCAGTATCAAAACAAAAAGACAACCCACCAATTGGGAGAAGATATTTTCAAATCATATATCTAACAAGGGGTTAATCTCCATAATATATAAAGAACTCACACAACTAAACAACAACAACAAAAACAACCCTATCAAAAATTGAGCAGAGGATATGAACAGATATTTCTCCAAAGAAGATATACAGATGGCCAAATAGGTGCATGAAAAGATGTTCAACATCACTAATCATCAGGGAAATGCAAATCAAAACTACACTAAGATATCACCTTACACCCATTAAAATGGCTATAATCACTAGGACAAAAAATGAATGTTGGAGAGGCTATGGAAAAACGGAACTCTCATACACTGCTGGTGGGAATGCAAACTGACGGGAATGCAAAAGCCACTATGGAAAACAGTATGGAGACTTCTCAAAAAACTAAAAATAGACATACTATATGACCCAGTTATCCCACTACTGGGTATCTATCCAAAGAAACTGACATCAACAATTCAAAGTGACTTATGCACCCCTATGTTCCTTGCAGCATTATTCACAATAGCCAAGACATGGAAGCAACGCAAGTGTCCATCAACCACTGACCAGATTAAGAAGATGTGGTGCATATATATGCATAATGGAATACTACTCAGCCATAAAAAAGGACAAAATTGTCCCATTAGCAACAACATGGATAGACCTGGAGGGTATTATGTTAAGTGAAATAAGCCAGAGAGAGAAAGACAAACACTGTATGATTTCACTCACGTGGAACACAAACACACATATGGACAAAGAGAACAGTTCAGTGTTTACCAGGGGAAGAGGGCTGGGGGGTGGGCACAGGGGGTGAAGGGGAGCACTTATGTAGTGATGGACAAACAATAATTTACATCTGAAATTTCACAATGTTGTAAACTATTATGAACTCAATAAAAGAAATGTCCTTGGGGAAAAGAAAAATGTGGTCTGGAGACTTTGATGGAGGTGATGTGTGTATATGTGTGTGCACATACACACTTAAACCAGGCATGGAGTAGAAAAAAGTTGGTTATTTTCCTAATGCCAAAAATTCAACGTTATCATGCTTAAATGTTTACAAGTTGTATTTTGTTACCTGAAAACAACTTCTAAAACCATCACTTATTTATTCATACTACAAATATTTGAGTACCTGTTATGATCCAAGTAAATACCCACGTTGAATAAGATAGACAAGGTGCATATAATCTGGCAATTCCAAAATCTTGTAATTACAAAGCTGTCTACTCAGAGTAAATATAGATATTATGGGTGCTAAGTGGAAGGCTATTTAGCACACTAGTAAAGGGCAGGAAATACTTCCTAAAAAGAGTGACATCTAAAGTGAGTCCAAAAAGGTGAATGGAACTGGCAAGACACGTGGAGAAGAAAGGGCATTTCAGGCTGAGACACAAAAGAAAGAAAAAAGAATAATAGTTGAGAAACTGGTAATCGCAAGAATCAATCGTTAAATTTGTGTTACTAATAAATAACTAGCATTTATCGATATCCTACTAAATAGTATTTGCCTTCTTATTCACACTGCTTCTAATTTTTATAGCTTTTCAATTATCATTATTCTCATTTTACAAAAGGATAAATTTAAGGCTCAAAGAGAATAACTTGCCCTGTCAGGAAAAACTTCTAAATGTCCTATGACCAAAAAATATTTCTGGGTGTCCTGTCCAGGGTGCCTTTCCAAGTTATCTCCACCTTTCTGTCTTTCCCTGTCTGAGATTCTTTTTAGATTGGCACCTGACCTAACATCTGTTGCCAATCTTCTTTTTTCTTCTTCTTCTTCTTCTTCCTCTCCACAAAGCCCCCCAAGTACATAGTTGTATGTTCTAGTAGGAGGTGCTTCTGGCTGTGCTATGTGGGACGCCACCTCAGCGTGGCCTGATGAGCGGCGCCATGTCCGCACCCAAGATCTGAACTGGCGAAACCCTGGGCCGCCAAAGTGGAGCACGTGGACTTAACTACTTGGCCACGGGGCTGGCCCCCGAGATATTTTTAAATTCCACAAATTACAGATAATTCATAGCATTGCAAATGATTGTTTTCCATAGATATGAAAATGAATTTTGTTCGGTGGAATTGCAACTAATTTCCCTCTCCCACGTGGAAAAGGCCAGTTTTGAATCTATTAAGCAATTTTGTATCCCACTTTCCTGGTGGCCTACATATATGTCTGCTCTTTGGAGCCTCCTTTGAGCTATTTGTAACATCTTACTGGTTCTCTCATTAATTAACGAGCTAAATAATACCTCTGGCATGTGTTTATGTATATTTTTATGAGTCAGGATTTTACCTTCTAAAAGAATTATTCTCTAATAGCTCCAAAGCACAATAAGTCAGAATTTGAAGGTTTGTGTGAATTCCATATGGTTCTAAAGAGAAAGTTCTTTCGTTACCCACAAATTGCTACTTCTTTCCTTTTATTCTTAAATGTTAATGCCAACATAATTTTTGTAATACCTCTTGCAAAGGGTCTCATCAAATTTTTTATACTCCATGTGAGGAAACCTACTAAAAAGTCCAGCATGAGACTACTTTCACCCTCTCACTAACTTCTTCACATAACCATAATTGCTCAGCCTCCTGTGGAATGAAAAATAATAAAAGCACCTTCTCTCATTCCAAGGCTTTTCACAGTGAGGCAACCACAAAAAGAAAGAATGAACCTACAAAGCATGCCATTAATGTTCTACCAGGTGTAATTCAAGTCAAATCCCATTGGGCAAACTCTAGGATAATTAAAATATACTGATAAATGAATAACAGAAAGGTGGCAACCTGGGGAAGAACTTACGAAACCCTTGTCTCCTGCTTTTGCTGATTATTCTTTTTGTTATGTTAGATTCCCTTTCTTGACCTTGCCTTTTTGAGAAAATTACAGATTGTTTCTCTTGAACAAAACTAATACTCAAACCTACACAATGGAAATGGGGTGGCAAATTTCACTGCAATATAAAATACCCAACAACATAAGGGGCCACTGTTATAGTATTCATTCCATTCACAAGGAAACTGTAAAAACTTTAATTTAAAAGAAAGAAAAATCCAGGGCACACACTTACATAAAGATGTATTTGTTTACCTGCTTAACAAAATCGACAGTACGAAGCTTCTTCTGCCTGCTACAGTGACATGTGTTAAAGGTATACTTCCTTTCAAACCAAACATTTACCCTTTGCTACTGGTGAAAGGCAACAAGATCTCTTTACAAAGTCTCGTCTTTTTCAATAAATTTTGCATGAAAACATGTTATCCTGGCACAAAGTTGCCTGCTGTCACATTCGAAGTGTGATAAATGTTTAATGAAAACAACACCACACAGCTTGGTGTCAGACAACAGCTATCACACAGCCCTGCTTTGATCCAGACAGACACTTAAAAGGAGTTCTAAGCACGCTCTGCACCACAGAACTCTATAACCTATATGCAAATAGGGATAAATTAGCATAAATGACTTCCTGCTGCATAAAGAAATAAGAGGTAAAGAAAAATATGACAGCCTCTGAGAGTGTGTAACTGCTGTCAAAACTCAGGTTCCAGCATTCCCAAATCACTTCCAACATCTTCTGCCAAGCACTAGGTAAAAAAAAACCTCATCAACAGGAATTTATTACATGAAACTCTACAACTGAAGACACTGAACAGTGCCAAGGTCAAAGCTGTAACTAGCACATCTATAAAGTATGATTACTACATGGTACCAGACTTCTTATATACACTGCTTCTAACACTTACAGCTTTTTAAAGTATCATTAGCACCATTTTACAGAAGACCAAATTAAGGCACAAAGAGAATAACTTGTCCTCTGAAGGAAAAAAATTATGAATGACTTAAAAGGAGCAAAAAATTATAATTTTTGCAATTTAATTTAACTTTCCCAGACTCTAAACACCTTAGCACACTTTTTTTTAAAGATACACTATTCAGAATAGCTACATGTTCAAAGGTAGCAATTCTTAGGAAAAGTATACATTGCCTCTGTTGATATGCTTTCTGTATTTTTAGTCTATAAAGACATACCTAAAACAGTTGTGATGTAAGTACTATAACTTCTAACTACATTGCATAGTCAACTTTTTAATGAAAGGTTTTATAAATAGGTAACTAGAGGCCACGGGCTACACGTGAAGCCCAATTTCACTGCTATCCCAGTGGCTTCTGTGCGTATTCTCAGAAAGATTTAAAGAAGACAACTGATTTAGCAGGAGTCACATTTCAGTATAAGAAATTCTATTTAAATACGTATATCTCCTCTCATTACCCACCGAAAAGAACTGCTTCAGTTGTCAGAATATGGATTTGTATGTCCAGAGGGAAGTTCTTACCTCTTCCTAAAAGTACAAAGCTTCAGTAAATTATGTAAAGGAAGAAAGGAAAAGATAAACTCAAGTGTTTGAGGAAAATACTCCAGAAGTCTTGATGGGTACATTTCTGAGAAGAGCAACCAGCTATTGAAAAGCTAATAACGGAACAGTAAAAGTGGAAACTTTTCATAATAGCATGTCATAAAGGAGAAGACCCTTAGCAATACTAAATTAGCTTCCTGATGAATCCCAAAGTTACTAAATTAAGAAAGCATTTTACTAGGCAATAACTGCTTTGAACTAAACTTTCCTGGCTAGTGATTTAAATTATGATTGAAAATAGAGTGAAATCAAATCCATCCAAATTCTACTCTTAAGGATGGCACTATGATTTAAAATAAATAGTAGAATGACAATGTTGGTATTGACATATTTATTCACAACTAATTTTTCAAAAAAGTCTATAAAAGGCATTTTACAGTAGTCAACTATTCATTATGGAGTTTGATCAAAATTTTGCTAAAGAAGGCTCAATGACATAGGGATCCAGAGAAGACTCAGATGGGGTGTACAATGTTCACAATCACCAAACCAACCTGTAATATGAGAGGCCATAACAAGTTTCATATTTCTGATTTTTGACTCTGAGTAAAAGTCTGCTTAACAGAAAAATGCTGTTTGTGTCCAATTTCAATAATAACTCTATTATTAGTAAAATTTGTTTTCATATTGCAAAGACATATCCCTGTAAAAGAAAGACAATTACCTAATGATATGATAAATACTTACGTTTTAAAAATTGGGGGGAAAAATTAATAAAAACAAGAAAAATCTGAATCAATGTTTAAAATACAAAATATTCTTAGAAATCAAATTTATAAATGTAAAACATTAAAAATTAAAGTCATTAAACCTTCTTGATAAAATTTAAGACAAGGCTCAGTTTGTGTTTTTCTTACACTAATTTTTCATAAAGTGTCATAAGGAAAGGCATGTTTTAGAACCTATGAACTCCTGATACTCTTCCAGTTTATATTAGGTCTCCCTTATTCAGATTAATAAAATGAATAGATCAACTTATGACGTTATAAGACAAATTCTAAGCATGTAAATGTTCCAGGAATTTCCAGAACTGTATTTAATTAGCTGCTCTTTTTTTTGTGAGGAAGATTGGCCCTGAGCTAATATCGTGCCCATCTTCCTCCATTTTGTATGTAGGATGCCTCCACAGCACGGCTTGGTGAGTGGTGCATAGTCCGTGCCCAGGATCTGAACCCTGGGCCGCCGAAGTGGAGCACATGAACTTAACCATTATGCCACTGGGCCAGCCCCCAATCAGCTGCATTTTTAAAAAAGTTTTTCAGTATTATCTAACGTCATACCTTTTTTTCTCAAAAGTCTCACTAAAAAGCTCTTCCTTGTTATTAGGCTCATTAATTCCTACTTGAGCATTCCATTTTCTCCTGTTTTTATTTTTCCCAGTTTATAAAATGCTTCTTTATCATTATTGTACTTACTCTCCTTGCTTTGTACTTTATAAATGTATGCTTTATAGTCTATCAATATTTATATAATATTGATATTTTCATACTGGCTTGATAAAAACAAAGATTGTTATGCATAAAGAAGCAGAAGCACATGGGTTGTCATTTTCTATCATGTGAAGAAGCATCTAGGTTATTTAGCACAAGTTAAAATACTTGTCATTGGATTGCACAGTCACAATGAGCTAATACATAGGTCCTAATTAAATTATTTGTAAATCTTTTTTCCTTTCTCTCCCCCCACACATCTTTGGGTTTTTTTTGAAAACAGTTGGAAAGAGATAGCTAATGAAACCATCATAGAAATAAATTTAATTAAAGACCTAGAAATTTTTTGTAGTTTTATTAAATATAATTCTAAATAAATAGATGAAATGCTGACATGGGAAAGTAAGGAAGGCAGACAGACAGAGAAAAGAAGGAATCAATCTTTTATGATAGATTTCTGGCCTAATCAGAGAAGAATAAGGCACAGAAAATTCTTTCAGTTCTCTTTAGCTATTTTCTAGTAAATTTTAAGCAACAGCATATCACTTGATCGCAAACACTGTATCTCATCATGAATAACTATGGATTACTACAGAAGTGAGGCTAGTGTACTGTGAAGAGTCAAGGTGCTGTGGTCAGTGGACTTGAATTAGAGGGCAAACTCTGCCACTTACTAGCTTTGTGATCATAAGTCTTCATCTGTATAAATGAGATAACAAAAGCACCTATTTCATGAAGTTATTACGAAAATTAAATGAGATAATACACATCAACTGCTTAACAAAATTCTTGAAATATATCTATTTAACATGTTAGATGCTTACTATTATCACGTTCACTGTAAGTAAAGCATTTTGTTCATAACTCATGTAGACCTAATCATATCATTACTCTACTTGAAACTTCATTGGCTTCTCACTGCCTTTCGAAATAACCCCAGTTACTGGATGGAGTAGCAATTGATGGCCTTGCGGTTTAAAGTCCCGCACACTCTGCTTCTGCAGCCCAGGTTCAGTTCCCGGGCGCAGAACCACACAACTCGTCAGCCAGTAGCCATGCTATGGCAGCAGCTCACATAGAAGAACCAGAAGAACCTACAACTATACACCACTATGTACTGGGACTCTGGTGGTGGGGGGAAAGAAAAGGAAAAAAACAAGGGAGGAAGATTGGCAATAGATGTTAGCTTAGGGCAAATCTTCCCCTGCAAAAAAAAAAGAGGAAATAACTCCAAACTCCTTAACATAACTTATAAGGTGCTCCAATAATCCTCTCCTGCTATTCCTCTTCTCCTCTACACCAACCCCTCTTAGACTTCAGATCCTCCAATACGCCATACCCCCTTGCTGGCCTCCAAGCCTTTCCACATGAAGTTCCTTTTGCATACAGCATTCTTTCCAATCTCTTCCTCCCTTCAGTGTTTAAACATCATTTCTTCTGAGCCCTTCCTGACATGCTGACTAGTCTAGATCAACCAGTTTAATGTTCATGGAAATCTCTTGCAACCAGAATACGTCAAGACTGAAGAGGAAAACCAACATACTGAGGCTAGCTGGTTGGAATGATAAAAAGGGCCCAGGTCTGCTTACTTCCAAACTGTTTCTAACAGTAGCAAAAAATGTACTCACGGTTTAAGCCAGATGTTAACAAACTACAACCATTGGGCGAAATCTAGCCAGCTGCCCATTTTTGTAAATAAAGGTTTATTGGAATATAGCTATGCCATTCATTCAGTACTATCTATGGCTGATTTCGTGCTATAAGGGCAGATTTCAGTATGTAGTTGCAACAAAGACATACGGCCTAGAAAGCCTAAATTATTTACTGTCTAGCCCTTTACAAAAAGTTTGCTGCCCCTGGTTTAAGCTATGTCAATTAGTTTTTGTTATTTCTGTCCAAAAACATCCTAACTCATACCATGTTTCCATAGCTTCCTACTGAAAGTCATGTGATTTCACTGTAATTACTCTCCTTCTATACATGCTTCTTTTGCCACCTGCATGAAATCTCCAAGTAGGGTTGCCCTACCACTATGCCCCTATTACCTAACATAGTACTTGACAAATAGAAGCTATTTAAATATCGTTGATGGAACAAGTGAACAAATGAATGAATGAGTATGTCTGATCAATAGACAAAAAATATTTATTAACATCTAACATGTATATTAGTAATACAAAAGAATATAAGACACATTCTCTGTCCTAAATAGCTTAAAAATAAGACTAAGGAAATAAAAAATGTAAGCTTTAAAAAAGAGATAAATTATTTCTGGAGCAAAGTAGGGAGCATCTGTACATACATAAACACTACCATATTAAACGTATACACAGACACAAAAAAATCCTGATTGCAAGTCACACTAAAAGGTAAGAATTTGTGTTTCTTCAGCACTAAACAGGAGAAGTGGTACCCTGACATAATACCACCCTTTACTGTGGTCCACGAAAACCATGGAATCAGGCTACTCACAGCTTTTTGGCATCAGTACCCAGGGCCCTTCAACTGACACCTCTTATTTTGACCTTGTTCATTGTCCTTGCTGAAATTTAAGAAGTAATGACAAACACAACATTATTATCTTGTGAACCTGTCATCCAGAAATCAGTCCCTTAAACACAATCAACTCTGAGTGATGGAAGAGTCTCACCCATAAAGCCAGCCAAGACCTTCAAGACTAAGGTCACAACATCAGAACCTCTCTTGAAACAATCTGACTTTCCTTTTTTATTCCTGTTCTAATTTTTCTGACCTTTACAATGCCCTCCAAAAATGCTTTATGTAATATCAATTTTATACGACTGTGCAAATACTATTCTAAAAAAGTAAAACTTGGTGAGATGAAAGCAAAAATTTAATGACCAGTAAAAATTATAGTCACATTTCTCATAGCCATGTAATATCTAAAGTGTAAACCAAAAGAAGAAGAGAAAAGAAGGAACGAGGAGCAGGGCAGTTCCTTGACTGACATAATTTATTTGTCCTCTTAGTCCACATTTTCCAGTCTCAGAAACCTACTGTACGTCCTCTCTTCAAATCTATCATTCTCCTGACTTTCTCCCTTTATCAACAGATTTCCCCCATACTCTCCCTGATCCTCATTCCATCAAAGCAACTATGGCTTTCTCAGCCTCTCTTTCCATCTAAGAAAAATCTCAGACAACGAAAATTTAGTTTGAATATTGCCATGGAATTACTGAGTCATTACTGCTTAAACTTTGCTTCAACTTACCCACGTTTGGTGTTGTGTAATTCCTTGTCCTTGCCTTTATCCTTCTCTTTTTCTCTTTTCTCCTTATCTCTGCCTTTACGTCGTTCTCTATCCCGAGACCGACTGCGGGTTCTTCTGTGACTGGATCTTTCACTGCTTCGACTATGGGAACGTAGCCGAGGTCTTGACCTGGACCTACAGCAAGTAGATTTTATTGAAGACATTTAGTGTATATTTGGCACTATGAAATGAAAATATGCTTAAAAATTATCTGAAAGAAAAGGATTTTGTTTTAGTTATGGATCCAATAATTAAATGACTGTGTGAAGTGAGAATCTAAATATGATTCTTAATGAATAAGTACTCTCAGTTAAAATAATATACGAGGGAAATACATGCTGTCAACTTTACAAGAAATTAGGGTTCAGTCAAAAAGTATTTGCAGTTTCTCAGAGAATATAACAAATGTAAATGTACCACTCTAATTTCCAAGGACAGGGTCTTTCCTAACCCTACAGTCTCTGCTTCCATATCTATTGAACCTTATTTCTCATTTCTAACTGTCACAATAAAACTATTCCTCTACTCTACTCTAATCCAGCTATTCTTTATATTAAATGAATGCCAGTATTAGGTAGGATACACTATGTGCTTTGAAAAAGTAAAGATTTCAGAACCTGCCTTACAGTATTGACAAGACGGCCTCTACCAGACTGATGATCCAACAGATAACTGTAAAAAACAAGTATCTGAACACACTAGATCGTGACCAAAGAAGGCAGATTGTGTAGGAAGCCAATACTTGGAAGAAGGAAACAGTAATGAGAAAATTTCCCATTTTAATCAGCTTTGTTTCTGAGGATAAGCTCAAGTCTGTGCCATGCAGGACAGCAAAAACTCCAACAGAAAACATTAAGATTTTTGGCCTGAAAAACCAGAAGAAAGACTCAAGGCTACCACTGCAAAAGGAAAATGAAAGGAGAATCCTGGAAAAGAGTCAGAGGAGGAACCCAAAAATTCTAGATATAAACTCTATGCAATCTCTGGCTGAACCCTACATTATGCATGTGAAGGACAGACTCCAAACAGCCATGAATAAAAGAATTGAACTAAAATTTCAACTGCTAGAAAAGTGATAGGATTTATGCAATTTTAATTCAACTAACATACTTCCCTGATTAAACAAACAAGTATAAAACCAAAAGCTCAATATTCTTCAGAGGAATATAAGGGAATCCAGAGTATTCAAAACATGACAATCACCATGTCCAGAATAATATCTAAAATTACCAGATACACAACAAAATATGAAAAATGTGATCCACTCTCAAGAGAAAAGAGAATCAATGAAGACCAACTCTGAGATGAACCAGATAGTGGAATTAGCAGGCAAGGACTTTAAAGTATAAAGTATAACTATGTTTGTCATGAGTATAAAGCTAAGAAATATCAGCAGAAAAAACCTAGAAAAAGTGAGAAATTCTATAACTCAAAAATATCTGAAATTAAAATTATGCCGAATGGGATTAAAAGCAGATTAGTAACAACAGAGGAAAGAATGTGTATACTCGAAAATAAATAAATCAAAATTATCCAAACTGAAGAAAGGAAAGGAAAAAAAGATTGTTAATAAGAAAAGAAAAACAGTTCTTCTGGGATCTGTGTGACAATGTTTAAATGTCTAACAGTTTTATTTAAACCCAGAAGTATAGAAAATAATGAGACAGAATTTTTTTTTAAGCAGTGGCCAAAATTTCCCCAAATTTAGTGAAAGATAAATTTACAAATTCTAGAAGCTTGGTGAACCTCAAGATAAATATGAAGACCATGACTAGTAACGCTACAGTTCAACTGATGAAAACTAAAATTAAAGAGTAATCTTTAAAGTATTCAGAAAAAAACCTTGACACATTACATACAGGAGAGCAAGGATATGAATTACTGATGGCTTCTCATCAGAAACAACAGAGATTAGAAGACAGTGGAATAAAATTCTTAACATGGTTAAAGAAAAAAAGTCAACCCAGAATTTTATATCCAGCAAAATAACCCTCAAAAGTGAAAGCAAACTACAAATATTCCTTGAGATAAAGGAAAAATAAACTATAATCATCAACAGTAGATCTGCAATACAATTAGTACTAAAGTAAGTTCTTCAGGCTGAATAGAATGATAGAGAATGAGAATAGATAGAAACCTGCATCTTTGGGGAAAAAATTGAAGGTCACTGGAAATGGTAAACATACGAGCAAATATAAAAAACTACTTCCCTTAATAGATTTAAAATACATATATGTACTTAAAGTAAAAATTATGATGTTTCACCATAGGGGTTAAAATGAAAATAAATATAATATGTATAATCTCTATAGAATAAAGAGGTTAAATATATGGGGCACATAAATGGATCTATACAGTTCTAAGATTTCTTAATTTCATGTGAATGGTGAAAGAGTAACTCTAAGTACACTGAAATGGTAAGGGAATATATGTAATCCTTACACCAATCACTCAAAGAAAAAAAGGAAAAAAAATGCAAAGAAGAATGAACTAAAAAGGAATTCTTAAAAATATTCCTTAAGATTCTTGAGAGTGACATTAGCAACAGAGGAGTAAGCTGTTCCCTCTGTCTCTCCCCCTTCAAACTACAACAAAATGTACATTCATCGTTCAGCAGAGGACACCCACACATTACATCACAAGCTGAGAGACACAAGCTGCTACACATCCGAAGGAGGATGGACTATCTAGGGAGATGGCAGTGAAAACTGAGCACACTCCAGCCCCAGGAAGCCATGTACACATATGTGACTGCTCTCCCGGCTGGAGTGCCCATAGCACCACTGTGGCCCCCAGGGTGCGAGTGCACTTCAGCACAGCTGCAGGAACAGGTAACGTCAGCCCTGAGCCCCTCCATGATCACACTCTGCACCAGTGGGAGAGCCCACAGTGCCGCCACAGTTCCAGGGAGCAGCCCAGGCTCAGACCCAGTGAAGAGGATCTGCCCACCAAGCATAATGGTTGGTGCAACTCAGGAGGAGGTGGGAGTGGATCTGCATGCCTCAACGAAAAAACTCCCGGCTGCTCTGAATGCCCATGGTACCACTGCAACCCCAAAGATGGGAGTGTGTCTTGGAGGGACTGTGGGAGCAGGTGGAAGTAGCCCTGAGCACCCAAGTGATCACTCTCTCATCCAGTGGGAGAGCCCAAAGTGCTGCTGCAGTGCCAGGGAGTGGTTCTGCCTTGGACCCAGTGGGGAGGTCCCACCCAACCAAGCACAAGAGCTGATGTGTCCTTAGGGGAGATGACAGCTGAGGCGCATGCCTGGGTGAATGAGCTCCCAGCTGCTGTGAATGCTTATAGTACTGCTGCAGCCCAGAAAGGGGAGTGCATGTTGGGTGGATTGTGATAGCAGGTGGTGGCAGCCCTGAGCCCTGACATGATTGCTTTCCCTTTGGTGAGAGAGCCCACAGGGTCACTGCAATCCCAAGGAAGGGTCCAGGCTCAGACAGGCATAGCTGACAGGGATAGTGGGGGGCTCAGTGGAGGCAGGTAGAACATGCAACAAAATAAAATCACTATGCAAAAGCACAAATCCAGCCCATCAAATAGTATGAAGAAACATATTAGTACTCCAGACCAGAAGAAAAAAGACAAACACACAGAAATCAATCTTGAAGGCAGAGAAATCTACAATCTAAATGACAGAGAATTCAAAATAGCTATCATAAAAAAACTCAATGAGTTACAACAGAACTCAAAAAGATAGTTCAATGAAATCAGGAACAAAATCAATGAAGGGAGAGAATTCTTCACAAAAGAGATTGAAAGCATAAAGAAAAGTCAATCAGAAATGTTGGAGATGAAAAACACAACGAATGAGATAAAGAAAAATCTTGAATCATTAAATAACAGAGCTGATATTATGGAGGATAGAATTAGCAGACTATAGGATAGGAATATAGAAATGCTTCAGAAGAGGACAGGAGAGAATTAAGACTAAAAAGAAAACAAGGAATTCTTTACGAAATATCCAACTCAATCAGGAAACGTAATATAAGGATTACAGGTATTTCAGAGGGAGAAGAGAGGATGAAAGGAGCAGACACCTGGTTCAAAGAAATAATAGCTGAGAACTTCCCAAACCTGGGGAAGGAGCTGGAAATACAAGTAAAAGAAGATAATAGAACTCCTAATTACATCAATATAAAAAGACCTTCTCCAAGGCATATATTAGTAAAACTGGCAAAAGTCAATGAAAAAGAAAAAATATTAAGGGCAGTAAGACAGAAGAAAATAACCTACAAAGGAACCCCTACCAGGCTTTGAATGGATTTCTCAGCAGAAACCTTACATGCTAGGAGAGAGTAGAATGATATATATTCAACATTCTGAAAGACAAAAACTTTCAGCCAAGAATAGTATATCCAGTGAAAATATCCTTCAGATATGGTGGAGGAATAAAAACCTTCCCAGATAAACAAAAGTTGAGGGAGTTCATTGCCACAAGACCACCCCCACACACAAGATATGATCAATAAGGCCCTCGTACCTGAAAAAGAAAGGGTTTACAAAGCCTCGAGCAAGGACATAAACATGAAGACAAAATCAGAAAACTGCAACTCTCCATGAGAACAGATTAGCCAAAACTTAATTATAACCTTAAAGATAAGGGGAAAGAAAACATACAAATAAATATAATCACTTCATTTTAACCACAAACTCACAATACAATATGGAATAAGTTATGACAACAACAACTTAGAAGGGGAAGAGGTAAAGGATGGAAACTCTTTAGACCAAAGGAATAAGACGCTATCAGAAAACAGACTATCTCATCTATGAGATCTTTCATACAAACCTCATGGTAAGCACTAAACAAAAACTCAGAAGAGCCACAAATGATAAATAAAAAGTAAGAAAACCATCACAGAGAGTCACCAAACCAAACTGTGAGTCCAAAACACATGGGATGAGAAACAAGGAAAAGATAGAACAACTGGAAAACAGGCGATAAAATGGCAGCACTAAGCCCTCATATATCAGTAATCACTCCATATGTAAATGGGTGAATCCCCCAATCAAAAAACACAGAGTGGCTGGATGGATTGGAAAACAGGACCGAATAATATGCTGCCTCCAGGAAAAACACCTCAGCTCTAAAGATAATCACAGGCTCAGAATGAAAGAATGGAAGATGACACTCTAAGCAAGCTAATGGCAAACAAAAGAAAGCAGGTGTTGCCATACAAATAACAGACAAAGTAGACTTCAGGATTAAAAAGGCAATGAGAGACAAAGAGAGGCAGTATATAATGATAAAAGGGACATTCCACCAAGAGGATATAAACACTTATATATGCATCTAACACAGGAGCACCAAAGTACATAAAGTGACTATTAATTGACCTAAAATGAGACATTGACACCACCACAATAATAGTAGGGGGCCTTAACACCCCAATTTCATCAATGGATAGGTCTACCAGACAGGAAGTTAACAAGGAAATAGTGTAACTAAACGAAAAAGAGATCAGATGGACTTAATAGATATATATAGAAAACTCCACCCCAAATCAGCAGAATACACATTTTTCTCAAGTACACATGGAACATTCTCGGAGACATATGTTGAGAAACAAGGAAAGCCTCAATAAATTTAAGAAGATTGAAATCATATCAAGTATTTTTTTTAATTAGCACCTGAGCTAACAAATGTTGCCAATGTTTTTTTTCCCCTGCTTTTTCTCCCAAAATCTCCACAGTACATGGTTGTCTATGTTTTCAGTTATGGGTCCTTCTAGTTGTGGTATGGGGCAGGCTACCTCGGCATGGCCTAACGAGTGGTGCCATGTCTGTGCCCAAGATTCAAACTGGTGAAACCCTGAGCCACCGAAGCAGAGCGTGCAAACTGAACCACTCGGTCAGGGGGTCAGCCCCTCAAGCATCTTTTTTGAACACACTGTTATGAAACTAGAAATCAACTACAAAAAAAAGCTGGAAAAGAGACAAATGTGGAGACGAAACAACATGCTACTGAACAACGAATGGATCAATGAAGATATTAAAGGAGAAATCAAAAAATATCTGGGGACAAATGAAAATGAAAATACACCATACCAAGTCATATAGTATACAGCAAAAGAGATCCTAAAGGAAAATTCATAGCAATACAGGCCCACCTTAACAAACAAGAAAAATCTCAAATGAGCATCTTAAACTACACCTAACAGAACTGGAAAGAGAAGAATAAACAAAGCCCAAAGTCAGTAACAGGAGGGAAAGAATAAAAATTAGAGTAGAAATAAATGAAACTGAAACCAAAAAAACAGAAGAAAGGATCAATGAAACTAAGAGCTGGTTCTTTGAAAAGATAAACAAACTTGACAAACCTTAGCCAGACTCACTAAGAAAAGAAAAGAGAAGGCTCAAATTTAAAAAATTAGAAATGAAAGAGGAGAAATTATAACAGATACCACAGAAATACAAGAGATTCCAAGAGAATACTATGAGAGAGTATATGCCAACAAATTGAACAATTTAGAAAAAACAGATAAATTCTTAGACTCATACATCCTCCCAAAACTGAACCAATAAGAATAGAGAATCTAAACAGACCAATCACAAGTAAACAGATTGAAATAGTAATCAAAAAGTGCCAAACAATGAAAGTCCAGCACCAGATGGTTTCTCTGGAGAATTCTATCAAACATTCAAAGAAGATTCAATACCTATCCTTCTCAAGCTATTCCTAAAATTTGAAGAAGACACAACACTTTCTAATACATTTCACAAGGCCAACATCACCTTGATCCCAAAGCCAGACAAAGACAATACAAAGAAGAAAAACTACAGGCCAATATCGCTGATGAACACAGATGCAAAAATCCTCAACAAAATACTGGCAAACCAAATACAGCAATACATCAAAAGAATAATACACCATGATCAAGTAGGATTTATACCAGGGACACAGGGATGGTTCAAGATCTGCAAATCAATCAATGTGATATACCACATTAAAAAAATGAGGAGTAAAAACCACATGATCATCTCAATAGATGCTGAGAAAGCATTTGACAAGATCCAATATCCATTTGCGATAAAACCTCTCAATAAAATAGATGTAGAAGGAAAGTACCTCAACATAATAAAGGCCATACATGATAAACCCAGCGCCAACATCACAGTCAAAGGGGAAAAACTGAAGCCATCTCTCTGAGAACAAGAACAACACAAGGGTGCCCAGTCACACCACTCTCATTCAACATGGTACTGGAGGCTTTTGGCCAGGGCAGTTAGGCAAGAAAAAGAAATAAAAGATAGCCAAATTGGCACGGAAGAAGTGAAACTCTTGCTGTTTGCAGATGACATGATTTTATATATAGAAAACTCTAAAGACTCCATCAGAAAACTATTAGAAGTAATCAACAATCACAACAAAGTTGTAGGATACAAAATTAACTTAGAAAAGTCAGTTGCAGCGGGCCAGCCCCGTGGCTGAGTGGTTAAGTTCGCACACTCCGCTGCAGGCAGCCCAGTGTTTCAACGGTTCGAATCCTGGGCGCAGACATGGCACTGCTCATCAGGCCATGCTGAGGCGGCATCCCACATGCCACAACTAGAAGGACCCACAACTAAGAATATACAACTACGTACCAGGGGGCTTTGGGGAAAAAAATAAAGTCTTAAAAAAAAAAAAAAGTCAGTTGCATTTCTACACTCTAACAATGAACTAACAGAAAGAGAAGTCAAGAATACAATCCCATTTACAACTTCAACAAAAACAATAAAATATCTAGGAATAAATTTAACCAAGGAGGTGAAAGACCTATAGAATGAAAACTATGACATTATTGAAAGAAATGGATGATAACATAAAGAAATGGAAAGATATTCCATGCACATGGATTGGAAGAACATAGTTAAAATATCCATACTACCTAAAGCAATCTACAGATTAATGCAATCCCAATTAGAATCTCAATGACATTCTTCACAGGAATGCTAAAATTCATATGGGATGACAAAGACCCTTAATAGCTAAAGCAATCCCAAGGAAAAAGTACAAAGCTGGAGGCCTCACAATCCCTGACTTCAAAATATACTACAAAGCTATAGTAATCAAGACAGCATGGTACTGGCACAAAAACAGACACACAGATCAATGGAAGAGAATTGACAGCCCAGAAATAAAACCACACATCTACAGAGAGCTAATCTTTGATGAAGGAGCTAAGAACATATACTGGAGAAAGGAAAATCTCTTCAAATAAATGGTGTTGGGAAAATGGGACAGCCACATGCAAAAGAATGAAAGTAGATCATTATCTTTCACCATACACAAAAATTAACACAAAATGGATTAAAGGTGTGAAGGTAAGACATGAAATCACAAAATTCCTAGAAGAAAATATAGGCAGTGCACTCTTTGATATCAGCCTTAGATGGATCTTCTCAAATACCATATCTACTCGGACAAGGGAAACAAAAGAAAAAATAAACAAGTGGGACTTCATCAGACTAAAGAGCTTTTGCAAGGCAAAGGAAACCCGGAACAAAATGAAAAGACAACCCACCAACTGGGAGAAAATATTTGCAAATCACATATCTGACAAAGGGTTAATCTCCAAAATATATAAAGAACACATACAACAAAACAACACAAAAACAAACAACCCTATCAAAAAATGGGCAGAGGACATGAAAAGACCTTTTTCCAAAGAAGATATATGGACGGCCAACAGGTACAGGAAAAGGTGTTCAACATCACGAATCATCAAGTCAATGAAAATCAAAACTACAAGGAAATATCACCTGTTAGAATGGCTATAATTACCTTGACAAAAAACAACAAATGTTGGAGAGGATGTTGAGAAAAGGGAACCCTCATACATTATTGGTGGGAATGCAAACTGGTGCAGCCACTACAGAAAACAGCATAGAGACTTCTCAAAAAATTAAAAATAGAAGTACCATATGACCCAGCTATCCCACTACCAGCTATTTATCCAAAGAACTTGAAATCAACAATTCAAAGAGACATGCACCCCATATCCCTTGCAGCATTATTCACAATCGCCAAGACATGGAAGCAAACCACGTGCCCACTGACTGATGACTGGATAAAGAAGATGTGGTATCTATATATACAACAGAATACTACTCAGCCATAAAAAAGACAAAATCATCCCATTTGCAACAACATGGATGGAACTTGAGGGTATTATGTTAAGTGAAATAAGCCAGACAGAGAAACACAAACACCATATGGTTTCATTCATATATGGAAGATAAACAAATACACAGACAAAGAGAAGAGATTAGTGGTTACCATAGGGGAAGGGGGTTGGAGGGGGGCATAAGGGGTAAAGGGGCACATTTATATGATAACTGATAAATAGTAATGTACAATTGAAATTTCACAATGTTATAAACTATTATGACCTCATTTATAAAAAAAATTCATTAATCCAAAAAGAGGCTGGAAAAGAAGTACCAAGGAACCAAAACCAGAGGGACATAGATAAAATAAATAACAAAACGATAGGCTTAAATCCAAATGTATCAAGAAATACATTAAATATTAATGAACTAAATACTTTAATTAAAAAGCAGAGTTTGTCCAAATGAATTAAAAAGCAATACATACATACTTTAAATATACAAACACAGAATGTTGAAAGTAAGTGGCTAAAAACAGATGTATCATGCAAACAGTAAGTACAGCAAGGCTGGAATGAATATCAGAAAAACTAGACTTCAAAGCTAAGAGTATCATCCAAAATAAAAATGGGTACTTCATGATGATCAAAGGGTCAATTCATAAGTAGAAATCAAACATATTATGGTTATCTGACCACAAGAGAATTAAATTAGAACACAGTAACAATAAAACATCTGGAGAAAACCCAAATATACTGAAATTAAATAACACACTTCTAAATAATTCATTGGTCAAGGAAGAAATGACAAGAGAAATTAGGAAAAAAAACATATTTTGAACTGAATAACAATGAAAATACAACTTAGAGAATTTGCGGGATGCAGCTAAAGCAATGTTTAGAGAAAAATTTATAGCTTTAAATGATTATATTACAAAAGAAAAGTCTAAAATCAATTACCTAAGGTTCCACTCTGAAAAGCTAGAAAAGAGCAAAGTAAACCAAAAATAGACAGAAAAAAACCAAAACATTAAAAAGCAAAAATCAATGGAATAGAAAGCAACAAAGAATTAACACAGTTAAAATCTGGTTATCTGACAATATCAATAAATTTGGTAAATCCATAGTTAGACTGGTCAAGCAAAAAAGAAAAAGCATTTACTTTTACATAAATTACTAAAAACAAAAGAAAGTGGAAGACAGAAAGATCTCATGAACCAGTCCTGGGTACTTACGACATACGTAGGTCTTGAAGAGAAGTACAGGGGTTTAAGTGGCAACAACGTCTGTCTATTTTCATCCCTAACTGGTTCACTCAGTGAATGAAGAACAACATTGTATCAGAACAGCACAAACTTTTTTTAATATGTGATTTTCTGAAGTAACAATAGTAACTGCTAGTAACATCAACATGAGTTTATTACCCAAATTTACAAAAATTAATTTCCACCATTTTCTCTTAAAGTTTGACTACTCCCTCTCTCAATTTTGATACATGACTTCTTTTCACATAAAGTTTTAATTTATCATCACAATTTATTGCCCCATAGATGTTACATTACTCATTCCTAATTAATCTATTATATGTCGATATATAAAACCTTAACAGATTATTCTAAAATCTTTGAAAAACCAGAATTTAAAGTCTTCTGATTAAAAGAAAGTAATAACATAAAAATGGAGGGGGGACTTTTTTTGTGATAACCTCAGTCACTATATATATATTACATGTATGTATACATACAGTATATTATTTTAGTTTGGTTCTATATTGTGTAGGACCAAAATATGATTCTAGCAATTAGTTTTCTCTTAACTAGTGGAAATGTAGAGTAATAAAAGAGAAGTGAGTTAAACATTAAATTCTAACAACAAAACTCTAAAAGCTTCATTTTTGTAATAAGTCTTTAATGTAAGCTCAATTTTCAGTGATTCAGCCCTTTGTGTTAAAAAATATACTGTTGAACAAAATGTGCATCCATCTGTGGATTACGGATGAGGCAGATTTTGGTGAAATCATGTTTTTACTGTATCTTAAAATCTATATGTATCACCTAATATACCCAAAGTTATAGAAGTATTAAGTTAAAAAATAAAGAGTGTAGAATGGTGTCCTTAAACAAGTTATTTCCTCTCTGGGCATCTATTTCCTTACCTACAAAATAAAGATAATAACTACCTTTCAGGGTTTCTATAAGGATTAAACAATAGTAGCTAACTTAACTGCAAGATAGCAGACAAGTGATTTGGGAGGAGACAGGTACTCAGAAAGAAGTAAGTGAGGGATGTGCTAATCGGAATGAGTGAGTAAAATCTGAATCAGAAGCATATGAAATATGTTTCCCTCATACCATAGCTAATCCAGCATTCTTACTTTGACAGACCTTTGAAATCTTAAGGCCGGCATAAGCAGTACTCAAGTTTCAATATATTTCTTGCATACAGGAAAGCAAGTAATAATAATCTTAGCTAAAGATCCATGTCTTCTCCACAGGAAATCCTCAGCAGCCAAATACACGATTTTCACAAGTTTGCTATTAACAGAAAAATCATATCACCTATCACCCATCATCCAAATCTTTGGAGCGTAAAAGGGGATATTTTTGAGAGTCAAGGAGCGCACTATAACATAAGCATAACAGGCCTACATTGGCACTGTCCCAGAGAAAGCAGAAAGTATAATCACTATCACCAGCAGAGCAAAGCTAGATCCCGCAATTGGAGGCCTGCTATCAATGACTACCTGCTTCACCCTCCCTATAACCTACTTTTCCAATCTCTGCTCCTCACAGTTTACCCAAGTCATGAAATTACCTCAATTATCTCCAAAGTCATCTCAGCGTTTTCCCAAACACAAAGTTTCCACTGCAGAAAACATATGCCTGCCATTCTCCCAAAACATCTTGTTCATTATTTAACATATGTCTTCATACAAGCAACCCCTGCCATTCTGGAATGTTCTCCTATAAATGTTGCTGGTGTGGCTCAACGAACTATGATAGTAATAGCAGATCTACAAGTTAAGTCACTCATTATGTCAAATTTAAAGAAAGGACTAAGTTGTTTTTTTTTTTTGAGGAAGATTAGCCCTGAGCTAACTACTGCCAGTCCTCCTCTTTTTTTTGGCTGAGGAAGCCTGGCCCTGAGCTAACATGCGTGCCCATTTTCCTCTACTTCACATGTGGGACGCCTGCCATAGCATGGCGTGTCAAGCGGTGCCGTGTCCACACCCAGAATCCAAACCGGCGAACCCTGGGCCACTGAGAAGCGGAATGTGCGCACTTAACCGCTGCGCCACCGGGCCAGCCCCAGAGAGTACTAACTTTTAAAATATTGCAGTATGCAATATAATCTATGGGGCCTTCTTCCCCGCAATGTCTTAATGTTCATTAATTTAATTCTTATATTGTAGGCCTCTTAATCTTGCTTATAGGCCACAAGGAACAAAAGACGACTCTGGAAAAAATACATGGGGAAACGATAGCAAATCCAAAACACAGGCAAAACATCATCATTAAGGCTGTTAAAAAGGACCACAAAATCAAACACAGATTTAAAAGGAATTAAGTTGCTGACTTCTCAGTTGTCATGAGAATTACTTTGCACGGCTTTGAGGAAAACTCACATCCTAGATATATAAATAATGCCATTTACTTCATTAAGTAACTTTACTTACATATTTGAAGGATCTCCACCGGGAAGAAAGTAACAAATCAGAATAAAGAGCTTTCCTACACTGACCAAACAAACAAACAAAAAAGTCAAAGAAACTATAGTAAAATTTAAGATGTTATTTGTCCTTTGTTCCTTAAATACCTTTCTGACAAATCACTCTAGAAGTCTCCGGAGTACCAAAGCCAATATGGAGATATATTATAAGCAAAGAAACATTTGATAAAAAATGTGGCACTCTAGAACACACAATATATAAGCAATAAATGGACAGCAAGATGTCCTATTATACCAGATAAATGCTTTCAATATCTACAGAATAGGAAGAATCACCATAACATCCCTACATAAAACAAATGACTGCCCTCAAAAACCAATTTGTCAAGTTTCTTAATTGGCTAATAAGTTCTAAACACATGTAATCAAAACAAATACCCTAATATTTTATCTTTCAAAAAATATACTTCAAAAAATAATACTTCAAATAGTCTCTTAAATAGAGTTCTATTTAAAAAAAGACAAATATAGTCTTTCATTGTTAATTTATAGTAATTTATTATTACCATAAAATACAACTGTAATTAAAATTTAACTTAAAAATTATCCTTTGAATAAACTGACATGGATTCCATGTCAGGATGACATTTTGAATATGGACATCTACTTCATCTCCAAGCAAAATCTAACTAAAGTCATAACAACAAGGCAAATTTTTTAAAAGGACCAGGACCTGCACTCTAGGCAAGATATACACTTCGAAAACAGAAGTGTCCCTTGGTGGCTTGGTGGTGAAAGAAAACTAGAAAACAAGCAGCTGAAGCTCAGCCTTCTATAAAAAGAAGCTGACATAAAGGATCTGAAAACAAACCTAGCGTTTCTCATAAAGTTCCTCATTTATTAAAGAAACTCCACCTCACTGTATTAATCATAGTACAGCACCATTCAAGAAACCTTATAAGTCACCCAAAACCTTCAGTCCATCCATAAAATTGTCTGTTAGTGCTGATCCAGGAAAATCCTGCACATTATCATGAACAACAACAAAAAAGAATTCAACATCCATACAAAGCAACTGTAAGAAAAGAACGTTAGAATCAAATTTTTCAGGTGATGCAAATATGCCCTACTAAAAAACCATGAAGCAGAGGAGACAACGTAACACTCTAGCATTAATTAAACATAGCACATAATAAGAGACATAGCTGTTAGTGATAAAAGATCCAAGAAAAAGAAATTTTAAAAAATATAAGCAGTAGAAAGAATCAGAAAAAGGAATAGAAAGAAGCAGCAATGAACATCCAACCTAACTGAGGCTCCAGAAGAAGAAAAAACAAGGTAACAGCATATTACAATCATAATCCAAGAACTTTCAGAGCTACAAGAATCTACATGTAGAAAGGCTCCCCTGTGTGTCTGGGGAAATGGATTAACCATCGTCCAATCAGAGACACACCCTGATGAAGTCACTGCACATCAACAATAAAGGAAAAAGGATACCCTGAGCAAGCCACTAACAAAGAGTCAAGCTGGCCTCAGTCTTCTCAACTGCAAGGTACCCAGCATAACAATGACTTTAATTTCTCTTGAAGAGCTCAAGGGGGGGGGGGGGGGGGAAGTGTGTTCACAATGTTATATCTATTCAAGCATCAAAGGTACAGGAAAAAAAAACAGTGATAAAAGTACTACAAAAGTACTATTCGTTAGACACTAGCACATCAAGGACGTGCTACAGTTTCTAGGTTACGCACTCAAAGTAAAATTAAAAGAATGTAGGCTAACAAGCTAATAGAGAAAAAAGAGAAATTAATCCAAAAAAGGTAAGAAAGCAGAGAAAAAGAAAAAAAATGGATTGGACAAATAGAAAACAAAGAAAAAGATGGGAAATTTAAATCCAAATATTACAGTAATCCATAAATATAAATAGACTACATAATACAATTGAAAGAAAAAGACAGACTGAAAAAAAGCAATCTATAGACAGTTTTCAGAATAAATACGTCAAATATAAAAACAAAGAAAGTTTGAAAGTAAAAGGATGGGAAAAGATGTCATGCAAGCAGTAACAAAAAGAAAGACAGTGAAATTACGTCAATATAAGACAAAGTAGACTTCAACGTAAGAAATATTTCTAGAAACAGAGACATTTCATGATGATAAGTTCCCTCCAAAAAGAATATAAAACAATTCTGAATTTGCATATACTTAAATAAGAGGGCCTCAAAATATATAAAGCAGAAGCTGAAGGAAAGTAGAAAGGAAGGAAAATAGACAAATTCACAATCAGGATTTGTCTGCAGGGTCTCTCAGTAACTGATAAAATAAGCAGGTTTTAAAAGGAAAAAAGAAAAAGTAAAAATATAGAAGATTTCAACAAACAGTTAAATTCATCTAATGGCATCCCAAAACTAACAGTCATTCTTATCAAGTGTATCTATAATATTTCCTAAAATAAACCTTATAATGGGTCATAAAGCTAATCTCAACACATTTCAAAGACGAAAGGTATTCCAATTATGTTCTCTGACTACAGTGGAATTAAGCAAGCAAGAGAGAAACAAAAGACAAGTGAAAAGCCTCCAAATATTTGGAAATTAAGTAACATATTTCTATATCACCCATGGGAAAGATGAAATCACAATAGATATTTTTAAAGTATTTGAACTGAATGAAAACTAAATGACGGCATATCAAAAATGTCTAGGCTATAGCTAAAGCACTGTGAGAAGGAAAATTTAGAGCATTAAATACACATATTAGAAAAGAATCAAAGCTAAAATAAATGATCTCTGGGAGTTAGAAAAAGAACAGAAAATTATACTCAAAGGAGGTAAAAGAAAAAAAAGCAAAAATTAATGAATCAGAAGATCAAGAAAGACAAAGTTGATCCCCTGAAAAGATTAATGAAGTTGATAAACCCTTGGTAGAAATAACAACAACAAAAAAATACAGAAATCACAAATAAAATAATCAATATTGTAGTTAAATGGCCTTTTGCCCATCGGGGTCAAAAGCTATGGGAATAGCCCTCCCATAATAAACAACTAGAAAAGCAGATAAAAAGTATGAAACAACTATTTCAGACATTGGACAATAGGCAGCATAGAACTGAAGTCATGAAGTCAGAGCACGGCAAAGTGAGGATTTATTATACTATTCTCTTTTTTAGTGGACGCTTAAAAGTTTCCATGCAAAAGCTAAAAAAAATTATTTGAAACTTCATTTACATCTGTTATTTGAAACTCACCATAAAAATCATGATAGTTTTTCAATCCAATCCACATAAGCCTATTGACAAAAAGTACCTGAAACCTTATACCAAAAGACTGTTTCAATATACTCAACACCAACAATGCTATTTCTTTGGGGAAACACACACACATTCTGAATTTTAACTAAGATGAATTAAGTGGGTTAATATTCTTCAGCTTTGGTCACTAACTGACCCTACATCTGCCTTAGAGAAATCTGTCTGGATGAGTATAGATGCCAAGCGTTGTACACTGCAAAGCCAAAGTCAACTGTCCTCGCTGGGGGCCAAAGAATTAAGCCTCTAGCTGCTATAGATAAGTGTTTGCAAACAGGGATTGCTTGTATATTCCTGACACAGTTCCCTATTTATAGCGCCCCAATTGAAATAATATTTATCAAAATTCCAGATACACTTACTTGGACCTATAACTCATATCTGGTACCCTAGGGGTTAAGATTCTGCCCTCTCACCACCGCTGCCTGGTCTGTTTCCCAATCAGGGAATCACACCACCTGTCTGTCGGTTGTCATACTGTGGTGGCTGCGTCTCGCTGTGATGCTGAAAGGTCTGCCACTGGTATTTCAAATACTAGTATGGTTACCCATGGTGGACAGGTTCCAGCAGAGCTTCCAGACTGAGACAGACTAGGAAGAAGGACCTGGCCACCCGCTTCCAAAAAGACTGGCCATGAAAACCCTATGAATAGCAGTGAAGCATTGTCTGATACAGCACGGAAGGTAAGAAATGGCGCAGAAAGACTGAGCAGGGTTCCCCTCTGTTGTCCACAGGGTCCCTAGGAGTCAGAATTGACTCAACGGTACTAACAACAATAATTGACATCAGGTTTACAACTGAGTTATCAGAATTCAAAGCTGGTAAATAAAAATCAAAACCAATCTCTCAATTACCATGACAGTTAATGCTCTAAAATATGCATAATAATATACTTGTTTAGTATATCTCTTATTTAGCAATGTTATAGGGCATAACATTTGCCCCTATTATTACTAAGGATCTTTATGTCCTAAAAATCAGGCTGGTTGTATTCCTCTATTTTCTCTCTTTTAATTCTCCAGAATATTTAAACATCTACTTGTTATTGTCATCTCCTTCTGGGGTTTTGGGGATTTTTTTCTCGGGAGGAGGTGGGCTTGGGGTTTTTTTGGTTTGGTTTGGTTTTGGTTTTGCTTTGAGAAAACTAAACTCTGAAAACTTCGAGGTCACATAGCCAATGTGTGATAGAGTTGAAATTTGAACCCAGGTTTGTCCACATCCTTTCAACTACAGCATACTGCCAATAAGATCTGATTGCAGTATCATTTTCAAATAAAATCTATAAAACAGAAAATTAACATCTACAAAGACTCATTTCTGAAATACTGTCAAAAGATTTAACCCGACCTTATTACAGGTCGATCCATTCAATTAAATATCTTGGAATTCTTGTCAATCTTTCAAAAATTCCCAATCATCACCTCCAGTCTTCCCATTTTTTAAGAGAAGATATTAAAAGGTAGAACTGGGAAGAGGAAAATAAAACAAAAGAGAAATGCAGAATGCCAGTGCCCTTCCCCTAAAAAAGCATATAACCCACCCACTAAGCCAAAGGTTAAGTCATTTAGTCAAGTTCAAAGATCTTCAAAGACTTCTTAGATCCTGATAAGCCCATATGTTACCAAAATTCTGCGAAAAAGCTATTACTTTCCAATCTGCTTCTCATGTTTAAGATACAGAACACACAGATGCTTGGCATCACTCATCAGTCTTCCTAAATTTTCACACCAGATAATCAAGGTCCACCAATAACTTTCCTATCTAAAAATCCTAGAAATGTCTTTATTCCATCAGTGCCTGGTTCACTTGTTAAATCTGAAAGTAACCATAAAAGACCATTCAGTTACTGTACAATAAGTGTTAATTTGCTAATTTCTTCACAGGTAATCAATTAAAATGTAAAATATTGGATAAAATTAGTTGCACTAAATTTAACAGCTGCTTCATAAGCATAATTAGTTTCACAAGGGCCATATGTATTCTGAACAGAGACAGAGTTGAAACAAATAGACAGATTTTAAGCAAGTTTGAGACAATCTGCATTTAATTAGCAGGTGGGCACTACAACTGCATAACGTTCTTATACATTTATATTTATGAAGTGACAGAAGATCTAAAGGCTTTTTAAAATGGCGTTTATTGTTTGAATGGGAACTGTTTTGCTGCATGCTAAAGTGATTTAAGTCCTTATAGCTCTGCTTTGAAAAAAAATCATAAATGGTGAAAGAAAACATGTGGAAAACTGTAAAACTAGAAAGAATTTGCGACAAAAAACAGATACACATACCATAACTAAAAGGAAACTACACTTAATTAAATGTACACTACATCTGGAATATCAGCCTAATAAAATGTGAAACTATTAATTTTCATTGTTCTAAAGGAAATGAGGTCAGTGTCATTTAATAATTCCTCCAATGACACTGGACTAACTCATTGGACTGCATGATCTGGATACCATCTAATCTGAAAATGCTATACACTTTACAATATCCTTAAGTTAAACTTTTTAAAGAAAGGCATTTAAATTACAAAAGAGTAAAAGAATAAAATCGGCAAACGAAATTCTTTAGCAGCTGGGAGCTACCAGCATTATACTTTAAACCAGACTTTTGTATGAGGTTTTTCATGAATGCCCATGATAACTATGAGATCACACTTGTTAGTTATTAGCACTAAAATCATCACTTTAAATACAGAAGTAGAATATATCACTTTAAAAATTAAAATGATGTTTACCTGACCAACAATTTCATTACTAGGCTATATTTATTATTATAAAAATATTATAAAAATAAATTATTTTTTCAAAGACAGAATGTTTTAAGAAGTCTTTAATTAATAGAGCACTAACAAGATTTATAAGAGAAAATGATAATTTTCCAGAATAAAACAGAACAAAAAATAGAAGCAAATCCTACACTGTCTGTATGTGTGAGGAAGAGTTAGAGCCGAGCGCTTGCTTATTAACTGAGTGAACCAGTACCTTCAAATTTTACTGTTTCTTCACCTAGCTAAATAATGTACCATTCCATTTATGTATCAAAGACACTAAACTTCAAATTTTTCCTTAAATAATAAAGTACTCAAGCACAAATTTAAATTATTAAACACAAATTTTGATTTTGGCATCCTATTTTTGGATATAAAGAAAATACCAACATACTTTATAATTTGCAAAACTTAAATCTGTATGTGAAAATTTTTAAGTGTTCACGGAATCTTTGCATCAAAAAAAATTTTTAAACAACAAATATGATTGTAAAATCAAACTGATAACTTTATGTGTTTTATAATTAATATTAATAACTTCATGTTCAAAAATAAAACAAAGAAAAAACACAGATCACTTTGGCCCAAAATCATTAAAAGTTGTTTTAATTAAAATTTTTCTTAAAAGATTACTCATCATAATACACAAAAAATAAAAGGAACGAAAATCCTAATATCTCTTAATTACATAGCAAATTCTCTGATTATAAAGCTGGAAGAAAAGCTTAAGACACTAAACAGTTTAAAGTTATTTGCTGAAAGCGTTTTTAAAAAGCTATCTTTCAAAAGCCTCAGGTCGCCTGCTTCAAGCCTCGATCTACTGCAACCACACAAAACGTGACTGAGACGGACAGACTGATAGTTTATCAGTCAGACTGCATTTTGCGGCCTTTGAGTAAGATCTCCAATTCCCTTGTTTTTCACTGCTTTTCCAAAACTGTGAACAAGTTATCAATTGCTTCTATCAATATTTTCATTGCCCAACAAAGGCTTTAATGGTAATAAAAGAATCAGAGAAAGAAGACACGTAGGGCATAAAACTTACCTCAGTTTTACCATGTTTTATAAATGGAAAACAGGATCAGGTACACCAAGCATTATTGTTTATTGTATTGTATGTTGAAGTACAAGAAGAAAAAATACTTGAAATCAAGGTATATGTTAGTTTATTTCTTGATTTGGTGTGTGTACTTTAAAAATAATCGTAGTGTGGATTTCCCCCCCATAAACCAAATAATAGGAAGCAGAGGATATTTTAAAAGGAGACAGTCTACGTCTTTAATGTCTTGTTACAGGATACAAGAAGAAACAAAGGCAAGGTAGAAATGTATAAGAACATCTTAAATAGGTAACTGAAAATTCAAAAATCAGACATTTTCCTGGTTTTCCCTTGGATCTGTACCCTGCATGCTTCAAGAGTGATTTGATTAAAGGTATTCCCAAATTCAAGTTCAAGATGCAGTATGAATAACTGATTGTATACTATTGGGAACAGCATCAACAAGTAAAGAAAGTAAGTCTAAAAGTGGGAACCCACCTCAACAGCACCTAGCATGTGTAGAGTTTTATCAACAATAAAACCGAAAAGAAATCTTTAGGCTGATATTCAAACTTACAAATTATCATTTTACTTTTATATAACCTTTTTTCCCCAAATGCCCTTCATAAAAAGAAATGTCTTCAATAAATATTTTAAGCTGATATTTTCCTTTTTAAACAAAACAAGCAAAAATATAACTTCCTAACTAAATCAATATTACAATGAATAGCCCATAAGTTCACTAAAAGATAAACCTACACATGTAATACAAAGGTACTTCTTTTTTGAAGCCATCATTCATTTCCCTTTCCACTATTGACTAAGGGAAGAGGTTACATATTTTAAAAATAACTTTGCAAGTGTCATTTTACTTTAACTTGGTGTTAGAAAAATAAAGATAAGAATACTAAAACCCAGTTTGTTTATTCTCTGAAAAGTAATAATAAAAACCAGTTTATTCTCTTGAAAACTATTTTTTAAATCCTCGAATTATCAACCAGAACTTTCCTTATAGATAATTAAATAGATACGAAGCCACTGTCACATTCAATTACTCACAATCATCTGTATTAATACAGATTAAAGGGGAGGAGCCTTAGAACTGGGAGCAGTGACGACTGACAGGCTGATGTGGAAGAAGAATACAGAATAGACTTAACAACTAGACACTGGGAACTAACACTCACAACAGTGTGGCACAATACAGACCACTATTCCAAATGCACTTTATAGCATTACTATACAGCTCAGTATACCACACCATCATTGATATTCGTAAAGGTCTCAAATTGCTAGCAAAAACAGAACACAAATGGACTTGAACTTCCTTTTGAAATTAAAAAAACCCCAAAAAACTGCTACTCATGCAAAATAAAAGCTGAAATACTTACCTTAAGGGAGGAAGAGTATTCAAAACTTCTCCTTTTTTCCCTCAGAAAAAAATGAATTCTAATTATTTGAACCATTCTTTCCCTGAATGTAAAGCACTCAATCTGGGCAAAAAGAAGCTTAAAATAAAAAAGTATTTTCCACGAACACTTAGCATACAACATTAACTCTGGGAGTCTGAGGAAATCTCAGACCGCCTTAAATACTCAAGTCTGGGCCTGAGTAAGCCACAGTCCAAGCAGAATGTGTTATGAAGGGATTGGCCTACTGAGAAGCCAATACAAATTCCAGGTGGGAAGTTTCCTGATCACCCTGAGACATCTATAAAATTAGCTTATGTTCATTAAATGTGAGTTTTACATTTGATGTTATGAACTTTATAAATAATTTGTGATTAACTTACAAAATTGGGAAAACAGAAACACACTAGATAGCTTCTTGCCATATGGCCTTTGCACTGGCTCTTCCAGCTGTCTGAACACTGTTCCTCAGACATCTCAGACTCCCTCACCTACCTTCTAATCTCTGTCCAAATGTCATCCTTTCATGAAGCTCTGTCATTTCCAGTCTGCTAAGTACTGAAATTGACCTCTCCCCCAACCTCTACAACTCCCAATGCCCCATATCTCATTCTAGTTTTCATTTTTCCATTGTATGAAACCTAACATCCATATAATTTACATATTTATTATATTTATTGTTCACTGACTATCCTCCTTGCTAGAACGTAAGCTCTACAAGGGCAATTTCTTTTATTGACTGACACAGCCTAAGTGCCTAGAACTGTGCCTGTCTCATAGAAGACATTCAAATATTTGCTAAAAATGAATAAATAAATGAATTCATATACTACTTACCCAATTTTTGCCTTGTCTTCTAATCTATTCTTGCATGATTATTTAATATTTCTCCTTAAATTCACTTTAACATTTACCTATTTTCCATGAGTCTAAATTATCTTAATATTAGAAATTAATGACATTTTCTCTTCTTCCTAATAAAATGGCATATGTATATCTAACAGATAAATTATAATAACACTAAACTACTTAAATTTACATTGCTTTGTCTCTCTCACATTATGATAACACCTTAAAAAATCATAAAGAAAATTTCCATAAAGCAAACTCTTTTTATCATTAGTTTTCAACAAAACAAATGCATATATTCCCTATTTTAAGCAAGGATTTGAGAACGTAATCCAGTCCACAAAAAGCCATAACTTGCAGCGTTTCTCAACTCTGGGATCCCTCTTCCATCACACCCTCCCAAATGCAGACACCTCCCTGATATGACAGGAATTTCTCTCATGTATGAGAATTCTGACTCTAAGTCAATCCATACTATGAAGTTCCAAGAAGGATGCTTACTACGCCACGTTTACCAAGTTCATTTTGCTCCTTTGTGCTTAGAGCACTAATTTAACATCTAGCGCTCCTCAAGACACTTTGAGAAAAGCATGTCATAAACTTTCAGGACCCGAAATGGTTTTGCTGCTCATCTAGTTCAATGATTCTCAACTGCGGCCATTCATCAGTCACCTGGGGAGAGTTTTAAAATATACATATGGCAAAAAAAAGAACATTGACCTATACCTCACACTTCATAAATGATTAACTCAAAGCAGATCACAGACTTAAAAGTAAAACATAAAATTGAAAAATTTCTAGAAGAAAATATAGGAGAAAAAGTTTTGGTATCTAGTAGTTGGCAGAGTCTTAGATTTGATACCAAAAACACAATCCATAAAAGGAAAGAACTGATAAACTGGACTTCATCAAAATTTAAAACTTTTATTCCGTGAAAGATCCTGTGAAGAGACTGAAGAAACAAGCTATGGACTGGGAGAAAATATTTGCAAACCACATTATCTGACAAAGGACTAATATCTAGAATATATTTTTAAAAACTCTTAAAACACAACAGTAAAAAAAAACAAAACAAAAAAACTCAAGTCCATTGGTTTTAAAAAAAAAATTCTATTAGAAAATGAACAAAAAACATTAACAGAAATTTCACCAAAGTTGATATACAGATAACAAATAAGCATATGAAAAGATGTTCAACATCATTAGTCATTAAGGAAATGAAAATTAAAACCACAATGAAACGTTACTATATACCTATCAGAATGGCTAAAATAAAAAACAGCAACAACATCAAATGCTGGCAAGGATACAGAGAAACTGGATGGCTCACACAGTATTGCTGGAATGTAAAATGGTACAGCCATTCTGGAAAACATTTTGGTAGTTTCTTACAAAACTAAACATGTAACTACTATGATCTAGGAATTGTACTCTGGGGCATTTATCCCAGAGAAATGAAAACTTACGTTGATGCAAAAACCTATACACAAATTATCATAGCAGCTTTTTTCATAATAGCCAAAACCTGAAAATAACCCAGACATACTTCGACAAGTGAATAGTTAAACCAACTGTGGTACATCCATACCATGGGACACTACTCAGCAATAAAAAGAACACATTATTGATTCATATAACAGCTTGGATAAATCTCCAAAGGAATTATGCTGAGTGAAAAAAGCCAAGCCCCAAAGTTCCAAACTGTACAATTCCATTTATATAACATTCTTAGGGGGGAGAAAAATTACAAGAAAGAAAAACAGACTGGTTGCCATGGGTTAAGAAGGGGGTACAAGCAAAGCAGAAGGAAGTGGATATGGCCATAACAGAGCAACATGAGGGATTCTGGTGGTGATACAACAGTTCTCTATCTTGACTGTATCAATGGCAGTATTCTGCTTCTGATACTGTACTACAGTTTTGCAAGATATTACCATTGGGAAAGCTGAAGAAAGGGTACATGGGATCTCTATGTTATTTCTTACACCTGTATGTGAATCCACAATGATCTCAAAATAAAATGCTCATTAAAAAAAAAATACATAGACATGTTGTTCTGGAAGTACTAGCCAATGCAATTAGACTAGGTAAAACAATAAGAGGCACATGAAATGAAAGTGAAATTATTGCTATTTGCAGGTATTAGACTTGGAAAATCCTAGGGAAAATATATAAAATTAATTCAAATCTTTCAAAAATAATTCAGCAAGGTAACAGGATATAAAATTAACATTTAGGGGCCAGCCTTGGGGCCTAGTGGTTAAGTTTGCCGCACACTGCTTCGGCAGCCCGTGTTCAGCTCCTGGGTGCAGATCTACACCACTGATCAGCAGCCATGCTGTGGCAGTGACCCACATACAAAATAGAGGAAGACTGGCAGAGATGTTAGCTCAGGGTGTATCTTCCTCAAGCAAAAAGAGGAAGATTGGCAGCAGATGTTAGCTCAGGGGGTATCTTACTCAGAAGAAAAAAAAAAAAAATTAACATTTAAAAATCAATAGCATTCGTATGCAGAAATAACCAGTAAGAAGATACAATGAATTAAAAAGAACTCCATTTGCAATAGCAATTTAAAAATTAAATATTTAGGAATAAACCTAACAAAAATGTTCAAAACCTAATTAAAAAAACAAAACTGTACAGCACTCCTGAAACACACAAAAGCAAACCAGAACAAACGGAAAGACATTCCTTGTCACTGATTAGGCTGTCTCAACTTCATCAAGATGTCAGTTCTTAAATTAATTTACAAATTTAATGCAATCCCAATAAAATTCCAATGACCACTTCTATGCAGCTAGAAAAGTTGAACCTAAACTTCATATGGAAAAATAAATGTCCAAGAATAGCTGGGAAAACAGTGAAAAGCAAAGAAGTCTCAAGGGGGAAGAGCCCTACCAGACACCAAAACATGCTACAAAGCCTCTATAATTAGAACAGACTTACACTGGCACATGCCTAGACAGACAAACAAACAGAACAGAGCAGAAAGTCCAGAAATATACCCCACTACATATAAAAGTCTAGTCTATGATAAAGGTGATATCACTGGGATAATGATAGTCTTTTAAAAAAATAGTTTAGGGGTAACTGCTCACTATTTGGAAGAAAATAAAATTAGATCTGTCACACCATACACAAATGGATCAGAGATCTAAATGTAAAATAAAACTCTAAAAAGTACTAGAAGAGCACATGGGTGAACTCTCCTATAACCTGGGTATAGGAAAAGGCTCTGACTATAACCAAAATTTCAGGGACAAGACTGCTACATTTGACTCAAACTGGGAAAAAATATTTGCAAATTTATCACGGGTAAAGGGCTAATACTCCAATTAAAAGTCAAGCAATGGAAGAAAGAAAGCAAAATAAAATAAAATGTTGCTTTCAACAAACATATATACAACACAGGGCATAGGAAGTTTGACAGTATAAGGACGGGAAAATATCTACCAGGCAAACACAAACCAAAATATTTACATCAGACAAACTAGATTCTAAGACCAAAAGCGTTTACTACAGCAGAGACAGACATTTTATAATGATAAAAAGCTCAACAAAATTACAATTCCATTTGTAAGCATGCACAATAATACTGTCTCAAGATTCATTGATATAAAGGAGAAATTTTAACACATAATTCTCAGTAACTGAGAACAAGCAGACAAACAGATCAGTAAGGCAACAGAATATTTAGACAAGATTAACAAATTTGATGTAATTCGTACATAGACAACAATTCTACTAATAGTTGAAAATATACACACTCTTTTAAGATACATATACAACACTTGCAAAAACTGGCCACAGGCTGGACCATGGAGCAGTCTCAACAAATGTCAAAGGATTGAAGTGTTTGGAATATGTTCTCTGAGCAAAAGACCAAAATAAAATTATGCTAGAAAACAAAATCAGAAAGATAAAACTAGAAAAATAATGCTTTATGTTTGGAAATTTCAAAGTGCACTTCTAAATAACTCATGGGTCAAAGAAGATACCACAATGGAGATCAAAAAATATGCCTAATTCAATGATAATGCTAATAGCACATAAAACCTATGAGATGCACTTAAAGCTGTGCTTAGAGAAAAACGTACAGCCTTAAACGGACATATTAGGAAAAAAGGACTAAAAAACCAACGAGATCACCAGTTGATCCCTGAGCTGGACCTGGGCGATTGGAGGCTCCTCACCTCCTCCACGATCCTTAAAATGTACATTCTGCCCGCTGTTCTGAGGGATGCAGCCTTGAGAGAGCAATGTGTTTAGGTATCCATCTCAAAAGTTCATCAAAAAATGAGGAGCAAATTAAATCCAAGGAAGATAGGAAGAAAACAATAATTCAAGCAAAAATTAATGACTAGAAAAGAAACAAGAGAAAGGTCAGTAAAACAAAAAGTTAATAGTTCAAAAAAACTTTACAAATTGATGAATCCTTGGTGAGACTGATCAAGAAGAAAAGAGACAAGCCTCATACAACTACTATCAGGAATGAAAAAGGGATCATTACGACAGAGTCTACGATATCAAAAAGATAAGAAGGCAGAAAAAACAATTCTTGTGAATAAATTTGAAAAATTAAATTAAATGAACAAACTCCTGACACAAAAATAGAAAATCTGTCAATTCTCTCCATATTGATTTAAAGAGCCAATAAAATCCCAATCAAAATTCCAGTATTTTCTTTTTTTAGAAATAGGCAAGACGATTCTAAAAAGTATATGGTTACAAATGGTCAAAATTAGCCAACATACTCTATGGAAAAACACCTAGGTGGAAAACTTTATCTGACATTAAGATAATTTAAGCAACAGTAATTAATTAAGATAGTGAAGTATTAGTGTAAGTACAGATAAACAGATCAATGGAACAAAACAGAGAATTCATAAGACCCGTGCATATATGGGCACTTAACTAGGACAATAGCCCTAATGAACACTGAAGAAAGCCTTTTCAAAAAGCAGCACCGGGTCAAACGGATGACCATGAAAAAAACAAAAACAAGGGCCAGCCCTGATGATCTAGTGGTTAAAGTTCAGCGCTCTCACCACTTTGGCGTCCAGGTTTGTTTCCCAGGTGTGGAACTACACCACCTGTCAGTCAGTTGCCATGGCAACTGTGGAGGCAGCTCACATAGAAGAACTTACAACTAGGATATAGAACCATGTGCCAGGAGGCTTTGGGGAGGGGAAAAAAAGAGGAATTGGAAACAGATGTTATCTTAGGGCCAATCTTTCCCTGCCCAAATAAAACAACCTTCTCACCATGCATACTACACATAAAAATAAATTCCAGATTTAAAGGTTAAACATTGGAGTTTCTAAGAGATTTTCTTCACGATGTTGTGGTAGGCAACAATTTCTTCAAAAGGGCACAAAAAACACTAACCACAAAGGCAAAGCTACATTAAAATTAGGAAGTCCCGAACATCAAAAGGCACTGTTGTAAGAGTAAAAAGACAAACCAGAGAGTTGAAGAAGATACTTGAAATACATATTAACAGACAAAGGCTTATAACCAGAATATATTTTTTAAAAAGCAAAAAACAACACTTCAAACTGCTATAAATCATATAAAAAATAGACAAGCGATTTAAACAGGCACTTCATAAAAGAGAATATCCAAATGGCCAATAAACGCATGAAAATGTGCTCAAATACATTAGTCAACAGGGGAATACAATTAAAACCCAAAGAGATACTACTACATATCCACCAAAATGGTTAAGTTAAAATAACTGATAATATCAAACGCGGGTAGGGACGTGGAGCCTGGAGAAGTCTCATACACCAGTAGTGGGAATTTACATGCGTAGAAAACACTTTGGAAAATGGTTTGGCATTAAGTTGAACTGACACATATTCTATGACCCAGCAATTTCACTCCCAAGATATATACAAAAGAAAGGGATGCACATGGGTAAATGAGACATGTAGAAAAATGTTTTTAGTACCATTCTTTGTAATACCAAAAATGGAAACAACCCAGCTGCCCATCACCAAAAAGTAGATAAATTGTGGTATATTTATATTATGCAATAATGTACAATAATGAACTTCAGCCACATAAAACAATATAAATGAATCTCACAAACAATGTTGAGCAAAAGAAGTCAGATATAAGATTACACATTGAATGAGTCCATTTATACAAAGTTCAAAAGCAGGCAAAACTAATCTATGGGTTTAGAAGTCAGTATAGTGACTATCTTTGACTATCATCTGCATATCTGAGGACCTGAAAGAGAACAATAATTGTGAGGGAGTATGAGCAGGGATTCAAGGGCATTCTTAATATTCTTGACTTCAGTAGTGTTTTTATAAACAGATGTATTCTTTTTGTGATAATTCATTGAGCTAAACACTTACGACTTCCGCATTTTTATTCACTATCTGACAAGAATAAAAAGCTTTAAGTAAATAAATAGACTACTTCTATCTTACTTATTGGTTTGGGACTCATCTTTCTGGAATATTTTCCTAGCTACTAGGCTCACTTTAATTTTGAAAGCTCAACTAATTAAAAATTCAGTCAACCCTTCATTAAGCACCTACCCAAATGCCAAGCATTACACCAAGTCTTGACATGGCTCCAATGCCAATGGTGAGATAAAACATACTATCTCAAACTCTTGGGGTTTTTTCTTCTTAATAGCTTTACTGAGACACATTTTACATGTTATAAAATTTGCCCATTTTATGTATACAATTCAATGACTTTTTAGTAAATTTATCAAGCTGGGCAACCACTACCATAAATCAGTTTTAGAACATTTCCATCACCCCAAAAGATCCTCCATACTCATTTACTATTAATTCCTATCCCCACCATACCTTAGGCAATCACTAATCTATTTTCTGTCTTTATAGATTTGTTTTTTCTGGATATTTCATATAAATGGAATCATACAGTACGTGACCCCTTGTATCTGGTTTCTATCACTTAGCATACGTTTTCGAGGTGCACCCAAGTCAGAGTACGTATCAGAAACTTGCACCATTTTATTGCTGAATAATATTCCATTGTATGGTTATACCACGTTTTTTATCCATTCATCAGTTGGTGGGCATTTGGGCTGTTTTCACCTTTGGGCTGTTATAAATAAGGCTGCTGAGAACATTCATGGGCAAGTCTTTGTGTGGATATATGTTCTTATTTCTCTTGGGTAGATCCCAAGGAATGGCATTGCTGGTTCATACCATAAATGTATGTTTAACTTTCCGGGTTAATTCTTAATGTATATTCAGTGTTTTTTATATATATATATATATATACACACACACACATACACACACACACACACACAGATGTGTGTATGTGTAAAACTGAGTAGGAAGCAAGCATGATGATCAGGGAAAGCTTCACAGAGGATATAAGATTTGAGATTAACCTTTAAATGTCAGTAGGGTTTGGATATTGGTAACAAATAAGTGTCCTTTTATTAAAAATAAGTATCATTTCAAATTACCATTCAATGAGAAGCATGTACCTACTTTGTTAAAGCATGAGATTCTGCACAGCTAGAAAAATTCAATAGATGTTGAAAGACTGAGTTATGAGCAAACGATCCATATGCTCCAGCCCCATCAATCACATATATTTAAATATTAAGCTCGAAGTGTTAAAATAATTAACAATGAATTTCATAAAAACTAATCACTTTTAATATAAAAAGTAAAATATCCTAAAAGAGGATGACCTGTGGGGGCCGGCCTGGTGGCCCAGTGGTTAAGTGCACACATTTCACTTTGGCAGCCCAGGGCTCACCAGTTCGGATCCTGGGTGTGGACACGGCACTGCTTGGCAAGCCACGCTGTGGTAGGTGTCCCACATATAAAGTGGAGGAAGGTGGGCAAGGATATTAGCTCAGGGCCAATCTTCCTCAGCAAAAAGAGGAGGATTGGTGGCAGATGTTAGCTCAGGGCTAATCTTCCTCAAAAAAAAAAAAAAAAAATAGGACGACCTGTGAATAACTGTGTTTAATTTTAGAAAATTTTCAATGGCCAAAAAACACATTCCCTGGGTTAAAATGTGAATAAACATATGGTAGCTAACCTTTTTAACCCAGGGTGGTCAATTAAAACAACCAACTATTAAGCTAACTCTGAATAAGTCTGGAGAAGAAATGCACTGCTAACATATTTCTTTTCCTTTAATACAACATGCAAAAGTTGTTCTTCAAAAAATTATCTTCATAATTTTTTATGAACATAAGAAAGAAACACTGCTTTCCTCATGTGTTATTTTTCCCAGGTAAGCACAGTAGGAAATATATTAATGTATACTTGAGTAGCAAAGTACAATAAATCCATATCAAAAAGATAAATATTTCATTCAACAGTAAAATCATGAATAGTTAAAACAATTCTCCTTCATGTGTTTTAGCAATTTCATTAACATATGTCTAGGTATGGTTTTCTGTGAGGTCATCCTATTTGGGATTCACTGAGCTTCTTAATTCTAAAAACAGGAGTCTTTTATCACATTTGGGAAATTTTTGGCCAATAATTCTATTTTTTTTGAAGAAGAAGATTAGAGCTAACATCTGTGGCCATTTTCCTTTACTTTATACGTGGGGCACCTGCCACAGCTTGGCTTGACAAGCAGTGCATACGTCCGCACCTGGGATCTGAACTGGTGAACCCCAGGCCACCAAAGCAGAATGTGCAAACTTAACCGCTGCACCACCAGGCCAACCCCTTGGCCATTAATTCTTGAAATATATTTTCTACCAGATTCTCTCTCTTTTCTCATTCTGGAAACATAATCACATGCATGTTAGATATTTTGCTACTTTTCCTCATGTTCCTAACTTTTCATTCATTGTCTTTTATTTTTTTATCATTATTCTTCAAACTGGATTATTTCTGTTTATCTACATTTAAGCTCACTGATTCTTTGACTTGTCATTTTTATTCTAATATTGAGCCCATTCAGTAGTTTTTTTAATTTAGGATATTATGTTTTTCAGTGCTAAAATTTCCATTTGGTTCCCTTTTACAGTTTCTATTTCTCTGCTGAGAAGTTCTATCTTTCTATTCATTTCAAAAGGGTTTACGTTTACCTCATGTGCATAGTTATAAAAGCTGTTTTAAAGTCTTCAACTGACTTTAACTATAACATCTGATTCATTTTGGAGTTAATATCTATTGGTTGTCTTTTCCCTTAAATACTGATCACGTTTTTCTGGTTCTTTGTATGCCAAGTACTTTTGGCTTGTATCCTGGACATTTTGAATTTTATGTTACAAGACTCTGGGTCTCGTGACAATCCTCTGTAGCATGTTTACTTGGTTGTTTGTTTCAGCAGGCAACTAACCTGGCTGGGTTCAGATCAAAAGTTCTGCCTCACTTTCTGTGAATTGTGGTTCCAATGTCAGTTCAGTTTCCAAAGCTTTTATTATGTTGCTTTCAGTGTGTCTACTCATGCGCACCTCAGAGGTGAGCCCAGGCCTTGTGCCAGTCACACATGGAATAAGAGGATCTCTTTCTCCAGTTCTCTTCCTTCTGGGATTACCCCCATCTCCCAGGAGCTCCTTTTCCCAGTCCTCTGGAAAGAAAGATGAGGTTTTTCTTGGAGTTTTAACTGCCTGTGCTGCCACCATGTAGCTCTATGTGAACAGAACGTCTCTTGAGGCAAACAAAGCAGTGAGAGAAAGAGGAAGGAAACAGGGATTGACAGTCTTCCTCTGGGGCTGCCCTCAGGTCAGGACAGGAGAGACAAAAGGGAAAAATGAACAAAAACAAACAATAAGCAAGGATTCTCCCTACAATCTCTGGCTCACAGGTCTCTTTTTCCTTCTTCTAGTCAGAAATACAAAGTTTCTCTAAGAGTTTTTGCTGCCCCTGCCAGCTGTGCAATTCTGCAAAGAGAACTTCCCTAGGTCAAATCTGGACAACAGAGGAAACAAAAATGGGCAACTGAGTGCATAGTGGTCACTCTTCAAGTTTTGACTATCCTCCCCGATCCACCTGCTATTGTTTCCAAGCTGTAAAGTAGCTTCTTTTGGCATTTTGTCCAGAAGGCTTAGTTGTAATCAGTGGGAGTGATAGGTAAAGCAAACGTACTCTATCATGTCAAGCTTGATGAACCAGATATCCTTCAAGCACCATAAGTCCAAAGGATTTCAAATGTATAGTTTCTTATTTATACCCTCACACATTGTTCCAAAAAACAGCCATATAAATAAAGTAAAACAAAAATTTTAAAAAGGAGAACAAGAAAGAATAAAGGAAAAGAAAAGAAAACACAACCAGGAAAGAAGTTAATACACAAAACAAAAGGCCCTTACATTTGCTATAATTAGACCAAAAGTCTGACTTCAGCTAACTCAAAAGAAGTAAGAACATAATGTTCATAGAATAAAAACAAACCAGGTTATCAAATCAGATACAACTATCCCTGAGGCTGAGGTCCTTCTTAAAATAAACCCTCTAATGCATTCCACAGGACAATGTGCAATTATTTCCCTAAACACAGGCCATATGCCAAAAGACAATCAGTAAAATCAATTCCAGAAAAAGTCAATAGGACGAATCCAGATATAAGATTTGGGCATAAATGGGGTGGATTTAAACTAAAAAAGAAACAGATACACTATATATTCTTCAAGCATTCCTCCATAATCCTATTCTTTTTGGCAAAGCTTTTGAAAGGTTCTACATAGCAGTGAGTTTGAGATTATATTCCCTGACAAGTACCTGGTAGGAAACTATTTTATGTGGCTACTGTAGATACAGAGACCTATATCGTAACAGTCAAACGAGATGGAGACAGAAGTAGCATTCTCTTATAGAAACCGAGGATTTCTAATAAAAAATACTACAGTCACAGAAGGAATAAATCCACCCCATTCATTAGGTAAACCAAGAGAAGCTTTCTTTTAGAATATAATTTTGAATCTTCTCAAACATTTGGAAAAAAAAAAAAAGGCAATCAAAACAGAAAAATACGGAGCCCGGTCTGATAGCCTGGTGACTCAAGTTTGACACACCCTGCTTCGGTGGCCAGGGTTCAGTTCCCAGATGAGGAACCACACCACTTGTCTGTCAGTAGCGATGCTGTGGTGGTGGCTCACACAGAAGAACTAGAAGGACTAGAAGGACCTACAACTAAAATGTGTAACTGTGTACTGGGGCTTTGGGGACGGGAAAAAAAGAGGAAGATTGGCAACAGATGCTAGCTCAGGGTGAATCTTTCCCAGCAGAAAGAACAGAAATACTCAGTAGTAATACCTTTACTCTAGGAGAACTTTAAAGAAAATATATTCAAATGCTCACGTTAGCTATATAAGAAATCCAATAAAGAACCCCAAAATACTTTTTGAGTAATGTTAACTCAAATATTTGGTATATGTACCAACATACAACTAATAAACTAGTTGCAACTTGTACAGCCAAGAAACTAAATGTAGTTATTATCTAAATAACAAATCCTGAGGTACTTGGATCAAAAAACAATAATCAAAACTGCAAACACTGCAACAGGAGTGACATCAGCTTCATGGTGGAGTGAGCTTGCCCAGGACTCTCTCCCCTCAACATACAACAAAAAGGAGCAACCATATTCCAACAAAAAATACCCTAATAGCACAGGAATCCTCAGAGACCCACAGCAGCCAAACAACAGAGGGCGGGCAGACTGGAGCCCTCCTTGGAGAAGCTGGAATGGGGTCAGAGAGAACTTTGCTCCCTCCCCTAGAGACTGGGATCGCTGTGGCAGGAGGCTCCATGAGGGAAGGAGCAGGAGAGGAGTCACATGGCTGCAGGATCACCCAAGACTCCCTAGGGCCCTTGCAGCCTAGAGGGAAGCCCTCTAACGGGGCAAAACCTTTCATGTGGGGTGATCTCATCAAGCCAAGATCCCAGGAGACCAGATAGCAAGAGCTGATCGGGAAACCTGGGTCTGTGCATAAGAGAAAGTGCCCCCTCAACCCGCGCTGTGCCACGCCATCTCGGTTGAAGGCAGAGAGCTCAGAATACATGGCTATCAACACCCCATCTAGTGGCGACACGCTGTAACTGCAACCAAATAATATCACAATGGGCAAGACCCATAGTACTAGCATCCAGCAGTTCATAAAAGCTCCAGACCAGAGGGAAAACAACTACACAGAATTATGTCCTGAAGACTCAAAAATAACTAAACGACAATGAATTCAGAATAGCTGTCGTCAAAAAACTCAATGAGGTAAAAGAAAATACAGAGAAACAATTCAACGAGTTCTGGAGCTACTTCACAAAAGAGATTAAAACTATAAAGAAGAATCAATCAGAAATACTAGAGATGAAAAACACAATGGAAGAAATAAAACATAATATGGATTCCCTGAATGCTCAGGTGGACACCATAAAGGAGAAACTCAGCATAACATGTTGAATGGCTCCAGACAGAGGAAGAGAGAGAACTAAGACTAAAAAGAAATGAAGAAAATCTCTGAGAAATAGCCAACTCAATGAGGAAGTGCAACATAAGAATTATAGGTATGCAAAAAGGTGAAGAGAATGAGAATGGAGTAGAAAGTGTGCTCAAAGAAAATAGCAGAGAACTTCCCAAATCTAGGGAAGCACAGAAAAGTGTGTGGAGGAAGCTTTCAGATGTCCTAGATATGTCAATGTAAAAAGACCTACTGCAAGGCAAATAGTAGTAAAACTGGCAAAAATGAATGACAAAGAAAGAATACTCAGGACAGGAAGTCAGAAGAAAATAACCTACAAAGGAACTCCTATCAGACTTTCAGCAGATTTCTCTGCAGAAATCTTACAAGCTAGGAGAGGTTGGAATGACATATTCAAAACTTTAAAAGATAAAAATCTTCAGCCAAGAATAATCTATCCAGCAAAAATATCTTTGAAATATGAGGGAGAAATGAAATCTTTCCCAAACAAAAGCTAAGGGACTTCGTAGCCATGAGACCACCCCCGCCTACAAGAAATCCTCAGGAAGGCCCTCCTACCTGAAAAAAGAATAAAAGGGAGAAAGTGGTCACAAAACACAGAGTAAGGAGACAAATAGAATGAGAATAGGATAGCAAATATTCAACTATAGCATTAGGATAAAGGGAAAGAAAACATCAAAAACAAAGACAATCTTGTCACTTCAAGATTATGGACTATGTTATGCACAAGATTCTGAATACAAACTTCAGGGTAGCCACTAAACTAAAAAGCAGAACAGAGACACAAAAAATAAATATGGAAAAAACTAAGAAACACAGCATAAGGAACTGCAGAAGTCAATGGGCAGACCAAAATACACAGGACAAGAAACAAAGGAAATGCAGGAAAAACAGAAAACGAGTGACAGAAAGACAGCATTAAGCCCTCATACATCAATAATCACTCTCAATGTAAATGGATTGAACTCTGCAATAAAAAGACACAGAGTAGCAAGATGGATTAAAGAACAAGATCCAACAATTTGTTGCCTCCAGGAAACACATCTCAGCTCTAATGACAAATACAGGCTCAGAGTGAAGGGGTGGAAGACGATAGTCCAAGCTAACGGCAAACAAAAGAAAGCAGGTGTCACAATACTTATATCAGACAAAGTAGATTTCAAGATAAGGCAGGTAAAGAGAACAAAGAGGGGCAGTACATTATGATCAAAGGGACACTACATGAAGAAGAAATAATGCTTATAAATATCTATGCACCCAAGACAGGAGCACCAAAGTTCATAAAGCAACTATTAACAAACCTAAAAGAAGATAATCAAAAATAACACAATAATAGCAGGGGACCTAAACACCCCATCCACATTATTGGACACATCATCCACACAGAAAATCAACAAGGAAGCAGTAGAATTAAATGAAAAGCTAAAACAGTTGGACTTAATAGACATATACAGAACACTCCATTCAAAAACAGCACAATACAGGGGCTGGCCCCGTGGCCAAGCGGTTAAGTTCGCGCGCTCTGCTGCAGGCAGCCCAGTGTTTCGTTGGTTCGAATCCTGGGTGTGGACATGACACTGCTCATCAAATCATGCTGAGGCAGCGTCCCACATGCCACAACTAGATGGACACACAACGAAGAATATACAACTATGTACCAGGGGGCTTTGGGGAGAAAAAGGAAAAAATAAAATCTTAAAAAAAAAAAACAGCACAATACACATTCTTCTCAAGTGCACACAGAACCTTCTCAAGGATAGACCATGTGTTGGGAAACAAGGCAAGCCTCTATAAATTTAAAAAAAACTGAAATAATAACAAGCATCTTCTCTGATCATAATGCTATAAAGCTAGAAATTAATTACAAGAAGAAAGCTGAGAAAGGGACAAAAATATGGAGACTAAACAATACGCTATTGAAGAAGCAATGGATCATTGAGGAAATTAAAGAAGAAATCAAAAAATATCTGGAGACAAATGAAAATGGTAACATGCCATACAAACTCATATGGGATACAGCAAAAGCTGTATTAAGAGGAAAATTCATCGTAATACAGGCACAAATTAACAAACAAGAAAAATCCCAAATAAGCAATTTCAAATTACACCTAAGTGAATTAGAGAAAGAAGAGTAAACAAAGCCAAAATTCAGCAGAAGGAGAGAAATAATAAAAATCACGGTAGAAATAAATGCTATGGAAACAAAAAAGGCAGTAGAAAGGATCAATGAAACAAAGAGCTGGTTCTTTGAGAAGATAAATAAAATTGACAAACCCCCAGCCAGACTTAGAAAGAAAAAAAGAGAGAAAGCTCAAATAAACAAAATCAGAAATGAAAGAGGAGAAATAACAACAGACTCCACAGAAATACAACAGATTATAAGAGAATACTATGAAAAACTATATGCCAACAAAATGGATAACCTAGAGGAAATGGATAAATTCTTAGACTCTTACAATCTCCCAAAGCTAAGTCAAGAAGAAGCAGACAATCTGAACAGACCAATCACAAGGAAAGAGACTGAAACAGCAATCAAAAGCATCCCAAAGAATAAAACCCCAGGACCAGACGGCTTTCCTGGGGAATTCTACCAAATATTTAGAGAGGATTTAATACCTATACTCTTCAAGCTATTTCAAAAAATTAGGGAGGATGGAACACTTCCTACCACATTCTACGAGGCCAATATCACGCTGATCCCAAAGCCTGACAAGGACAGCACAAAAAAGGAGAACTACAGGCCAATATCGCTGATGAACATAGATGCAAAAAATCTCAACAAAATTTTGGCAACCCGAATTCAGCAATACGTCTAAAGGATCATACATCATGATCAAGTGGGATTTATACCAGGGACACAGGGATGGTTCGACATCTGCAAATCAATCAACGTGATATACCACATCAACAAATTGAGGAATAATAACCACATGATCATCTCAATAGATGCAGAGAAAGCATTTGACAAGATCCAAAAGCCATTTATGATAAAATCTCTGAACAAAATGGGGATAGAAGGAAATTGCCTCAACATAAATGACAAACCCACAGCCAACATCATACTCAATGGGCAAAAACTGAGCACCATCCCCCTGAGAACAGGAACGAGACAAGGATGCCCTCTATCACCACTCTTATTCAACACAGTACTGGAGGTTTTGGCCAGAGCAATTAGGCAAGAGAAAGGAATAAAAGGAATCCAAATAGGGAGAGAAGAAGTGAAACTCTCACTGTTTGCAGATGACATGATCTTATGTATAGGAAACCCCAAAGAATCCATTGGAAAACTTTTAGAAATAATCAACTACAGCAAAGTTGCCGGGTATAAAGTCAACTTACATAAATCAGAAGCATTTCTATACACTAACAATGAACTAACAGAAAAAGAACTCAAGAACACAACACCACTCACAATCGCAACAAAAAGAGCAAAATACCTCGGGGTGAATTTAACCAAGGAAGTGAAAGATCTATACAACAAAAACTACAAGACTTTCCTGAAAGAAATTGATGACAACATAAAGAGATGGAAAGACATTCCATGCACAGGGATTGGAAGAATAATCATAGTTAAAATGCCCATACTACCTAAAGCAAACTACAGATTCAATGCAATCCCAATCAGAATCCCAAAGACATTCTTTACAGAAATAGAACAAAGAATCCTAAAATTCATATGGGGCAACAAAAGACCCCAAATTGCTAAAGCAATCCTGAGAAAAAAGAACAGAGCTGGAGGCATCACAATCCCTGACTTCAAAACATAATACAAACCTACAGTGATCAAAACAGCATGGTACTGGTACAACAACAGGTGCACAGATCAATGGAACAGAATCGAAAGTCCAGAAATAAAACCACACATCTATGGACAGCTAATCTTCAACAAAGAAGCTGAGGGCATACAACGGAGAAAAGAAAGTCTTTTCAACAAATGGTTCTGGGAAAACTGGAAAGCCACATGTAAAACGATGAAAATTGACCATTCTTTTTCACCATTCACAAAAATAAACTCAAAATGGATCAAAGATCTAAAGGTAAGACCTGAAACCATAAGGCTTCTACAAGAATATATAGGCAGTACACTCTTTGACATCAGTATTAAAAGGATCTTTTCAGACACCATGCCTTCTCAGACAAGGGAAACAACAGAAAGAATAAACAAATAGGACTTCATCAGACTAAAGAGCTTCTTCAAGGCAAGGGACAACAGGATTGAAACAAAAAACCAACCCACGAATTGGGAGAAAAATATTTGCAAGTCATATATCCAACAAAGGGTTAATCTCCATAACATGTAAAGAACTCACACAACTCAACAACAAAAAATCAAACAACCTGATCAAAAAATGGGCAGATGACATGAACAGACATTTCTCCAAAGAAGATATACGGATGGCCAATAAGCACATGAAAAGATGTTCATCAGCACTGATCATCAGGGAAATGCAAATCAAAACTACACTAACATATCACCTTACACCTGTTAGAATAGCAAAAATAACCAAAACAAAAAGTAACAAATGTTGGAGAAGTGTGGAGAAAAAGGAACCCTCATACACTGCTGGTGGGAATGCAAACTGCTGCAGCCACTATGGAAAACAGTATGGAGATTTCTCAAAAAATTAAAAAACAGAAATACCTTATGACCCAGCCATCCCACTACTGGGTATCTATCCAAAAAACTTGACGTCGGCAATTCCAAAAGTCCCATGCACCCCAATCTTCACTGCAGCATTATTTACAATAGCCAAGACATGGAAGCAACCTAAGTGCCCACCAACAGATGATTAGATAAAGAAGATGTGGTATATATATACAATGGAATACTACTCAGCCATAAAAAAAGATAAAATCATCCCATTCACAACAACATGGATGGACCTTGAGGGTATTATGTTAAGTGAAATAAGCCAGATAGGAAAAGACAATCTCTGTACGACTCCACTCACATGTGGAAGTTAAACATGTGGACAAAGAGAACAGATTAGTGGCTACCAGGGGAAAGGGGGGGGTGGGGGTGGGCACAAAGGGTGAAGGGGTGCACCTACAACACGAGTGAAAAATAATGTACAAGTGAAATTTCACAAGGGTGTAAACTATCATAAACTCAATAAAAATGTTTTAAAAAACTGCAAACACTGCAATTTAAATGAATAGTAATCAATTAATAAAATAAACCCTTTTCACCATGTCCATTTTTTCCTCTTGCTCTCCTCAAAGCCCCACTGTACACAGTTGTACATTCTTGCTGTGAGTCCCTCTAGCTATGCTGTGAATTTCCATCATTTTAATAAAATAAAATTTATGAAAAAACTTTGCAAAGTTTAAAAAAAAAACCCTATAAATAAAAAGAACAATGAAAATCACTTACATGAGAACATGATAATGATGTTAAACAAATCACACGGAAAAACCACTCTTGTTCTCTTATAGACACACTTTAGTGTTCCATCAGTTCATTTTTCTTCCATAATAAACCACCCAAAACTTGGAAGCTTAAAACCACAAACATTTATTATTTCTCACAATTCTCTAGATCAGCTAGTTTTATCTGGTCTCAGGTAGCAACTAATCTCAGTGGTCGGCAGGATCAGCCGGGTCACCTGATGGCATAGGTGTGAGTGGATGTGTAGGACAACAGGCAGCAAACTTTTTCTTGTGTTTTTTCTTTTTATTTTATTTAATTATTTATTTGTTTTTGCTTGAGGAAGACTGTCCCTGAGCTAACATCTGTGCCAATCTTCCCCTACTTTATATGTGGGATGCTGCCACAGCATGGCTGATGAGTGGTATAGGTCCGCACCTGGGATCCAAACCTGCAAACCCAGGCCACCAATGTGAAGCGCCATGAACTCAACCACTACACTGCAAGGCCAGGCCCAGCAAACTTTTTCTTAATGGGATAGACAGTAAAAATTTTAGGCTTGGAGGCCATGAGGTCTCTGTGGCAACTACTAAACTCTGTCACTGTAGCATAGGAAAGCAGCCACAGACAACACATAAACAAATGAGTGTGCTGTGTTTCAATAAAACTTTATTTACGAAAATGGGCAACAAGCCAGGAAGCCTCGCTTGCTAACCTCTGGTCTAGGATAGCTTCGCTCACATATTTGACAGTAGGGAGGTTAACAGGTTTAAGAGAACTCAGCTGGGACATCTCACCTCCTCGCCAGTAGTTTCCTGTCTTCCAGCAGACTAACCAGGGCTTCTTGACATGGCTGCACGACAGTTCCAAAGAACAGCAAGTGAGCACAAACCCCAACGTGAACGGCCACCTTGATTATGTGTGTGTTCTTTAACAATTAGAAGTATATAGGAATCCTACAGCAGCATTTCCCTCTCATAATGCTATAATTAGCAAATATTAATACATCTATATAAGTAAAATTATAGAACTGCATTTCACAGTGTACTTCAATATGCAGATTTAAAGCCACTAATATAACATTAAAATACTGCCCCATTTTTCTAGTACACTGTTCATAAATACATTTTTCACAAAGTTAAGAGAAACAGAAAGGATTTACTTGAACTGAAACATTAACATTTTGCCCATTTAACATTAAGAGTGTCACAACCACAATTCCCTAAAATAAACACCTCTAACTAGGCTTAGAAAATATACCACCACATAAATAAAACAGACCCTTAGTCAACATCTGAAGTTCCAATTCCAATTTGCAACAGCAACGGATTAAAACAATAATCGTGACAACTTGATCAATGTATAGAATGTGAATTTCTAATTACAAAAAAAGAGAAATCTATCCCAACCTTTAAATTGTTACTTTTCTTTTATTCTACGCTTTAAAAACAGACTAACATTTTCTAATACCCAAAGACAAAACAAATACTACTAAGATGCAGTCTAAGTTTGTAGAACTTGATACACTTTGTAAACAAGCAATCCACTTACTAGCTTTATGTTTCCTCTTTCTCCTAAAATGTTAAAAATACTCAATATCAAAAAATAAAAAAGAGCTACATATTTCTAGCAGGGGACAGGTTGATTGATTTGAGAGATTAAGTAGTGCAACCCATTTGTTTCTAAATATTGAAACAATAGACTAAAATCCACAGTAATTAAGTCACTTCCTAAGAAATATGCTCGGCCTGATTGACATTTAAACCCCCACATTCTTGAATAATGAAACTGTTAAGGGAACTAAATACACACATCTAGTTCCAATAAACTTGGCAATACCTTAAAATATTCTGCATAAATAATTTTAACCTTAAGCATTAACATTAAGGAAATGATTAAAACCACATTTTTCATAACAAAGGGGTATAATTGACCTCTATTTTATTAGCCTACAATTTGCTTCACCACTGTTTTCTTAAACCACTCTAATGGCATATATACCCTGACAACATCCCACAGATGGTTATGATTACGTGTAACAAGACAACAAACCCATTGAAAACCTTTACAGATGCTCAGCTAATGGGATGTCATATTAAATCTGATATAAGATTAAAAAACTTTATATGGGTTATACTATAAACAAAGATATATCATTTGAAATCGACGCTCAAACATTTCTAAATTAATTCCATAAAAGCACTAGATTAGTAATATACGTATGTAAGAAGGAGCTTTAAAAACAAGTGTAGACATTACACAGCTTATCCCCTTCACACAACTTGCTTGTATCGTGTGCCCTTTGGGAGGATGGAAAAAAATACACACATATACATTTTTTGCTTTCAGCATCTTAGATATAGATGCTTCTAACTACAAAACTCTGGTAAATGTCAGAATTCGATTTGACTTCTTCTTACTTCCTCTCTTAATGCTTAATGACTAATTCCTTAGAGATGTCCTTAAAAGCTCTAAAATGTTGTCCTTCGTTAGAAACTTTCACCAGCAATCAATCAGGAGCAAATTAGACGATTGTGTTGAAACGTACTACACCGTTTAAGCTAACAAATGAATGAAGAAAGGTAGTATATCGGAACATATGCCACTACACTGAAGTCGCTAAAAGGGTTCGTTGGAAGAATATTTGGTTTCTAGTGGAGCAAATATGGAATAAGAAGGGACAGTGATAAAAGAATACTAAGTCATATGGAAATCCAAATATAGTGACAGACACAATTATTTTACTAATTGCTAATGAATACAGTCAAGTGGCTTCAAAAAGCAAAACTTTGCTTGGACTACTTCAGGTTTTGACCTCTGCATGAGCGAATGCATTTAAACTGAAGCCCACCAAAATTGATTAACGGCGCCAGCCAAGGCCAGCATGTAGTTGAAGCTTTTTCCATCTATCACATGGCCCCAAGGATAGTTAAATGAACCTTAAAATGGCTACAAACAGCTCAATGACTACACAGTCCTGCCAATTAGAAATAATTAGGCAGTCATTTTGGTGGTAAGTCTTTTTAAGTGCATACATAACTAAGTAATGATGCTTATTAACGATCTCATATGAGCTATGCTCAAACAGCCTGAAATAATTATGCAACTATCACAAAGCCTTGCTCATCTCTGTACTTCACCTTAATGCATTTAAAAATCCACTTCATTACCTCCAGTAATTAATCCTCCATTAATTGCAGGAAAAGCTCAGTTTACCAAGCTTCGTTTCTAATTATCTTATAAATAGTTACGATTCTAATTAATGTGTTCATTAAGATGAATATCTTTCTCAAAGCCATGCTCAGAGCAAAGGTTCCACTCATTCTCTCAAAAGCCTAACTAGCCATAAGGTGAGGCCATTTTGGTTGCATTTGCTTTTATTTTAGTATACTCAACCTCCTAATTGGCATTTAAAATCTAATTTAGAGAAACTTCAAGAAGGCTGTATAGGGGAGATAGGGGCAAAAAGATATTTTCAAATTCTTTCCAATCAATAATCTTAAAACCTTAATAGGAAAACTTTAGTGCATCTTTTTTGATAAAAATTGACTTACATGCTTAAGTACTATATCCAAGTGAATTTAAATTCCATACAAACTTAGCTTTTACCCCTTCTCTTCAATTAGAAAATAAGACAAGAAAGATAAAATATGCTATTAAAACAAATGCATTTAAATTTATATTAAGTTATCTAGCTAAATTGCCACTATAAAACAATTACTCAATATAAACTGTCGGCCGTCAAAGAAAAAACTTACACATATCCTGGGATCACCAATATTTCATGTCATTTTAGAAGCATGGCTAGTCTATGTGCTTTTTAAAAATAGAAATCTAATTCTGTGCTACCAAGTATACAGCACTTAAAAAAAACACTGGCTATGATTAAAAGATAAAATGTAATGCAAAATCATTCCTTTTGTAAACGTGAATATTTGTATATTTTTGTAAATTTTTAAAACAATTATGTAACTAGCTTAGAAGCACAAAAATTATTCTTAATTTTTAAAAATCAAATTTTATTTTCCACAAATAAAAGAACGAAAACAATTTACTTAGGAGATCAAGTAAGTAAAATCCTTTAATTAGAAAAAGTTATTAGGGGCCAGCCCAGTGGTATAGTGGTTGAATTCGCACGCTCTGCTTTGGTGGCCCAGGGTTCAGGGGTTTGGAACTCGGGCATGGACCTACACACTGCTCATCAACTCATGCTGTGTTGGCATCCCACATACAAAATACAGAGGAAGATGGACAAAGATGTTAGCTGAGGGACAATCTTCCTCAAGCAAAAAGAGGAAAATTGGCAACAAACGTTAGCTCGGGGCTAGTCTTCCTCACCAAAAAGAAAAAGTTGTTAGTGTAATAATCCTGACAATAATAATAAAGCTATAGTTCCACCCATGATAGATGTCTCCTGCTTCTCTGTAATTTGCTATTGCTCATTGATCTTCCTCCTTGTCTTTTTCCATGTAAGAAAGCGTACAGAACAGTTTCATTTATGAATTTTTTTAAAAAATTCATTCTATAAGCAAAACTCTAAAAAGACAGTTTCTTCACAGAGAATTATATTAAGTGTAGTTTCTAGCATAAATTTTTCTAGAATAAACTTAAAAATGTTTTACACGAAACCACTGTGGTTCTGTGTTCCTGCATTAAAATTTCTAGAGACTAATTAAATAAAATTTGCTAGAAGGGTAGACAGAGACTCACAATGAGGAAAGATCTGATGCTTCATAGCAACATTCATTCATTCATTCATTCATTCATCCTACTATGTTCTAGGCACTTTTCAAGGTGTTGAGGACACAGAAGTGAATAAAACAGGAATGGGCTCTGCCATAATGGAGTTAAGAATCTAATTCTTTTAAAGTAAAACACCCTTGCTAACCTAAAAGAAACATCGCTACAACAATGAAACAGTTGGTTTTTGCTATAATTTTCAGTCAATATAATATAGACCTCTATTTGACACTCTCCTTAACATCTAGAGTGTCAATCTCCTACTATATCCAAAAGATCCTGGAGAGAAGACATCGTAGCCCATCCATCAGTGTATTGCTAAGCGAAACACAACATAGGCACCAAGTTGTAGTATTCTAACAAAAAAAAATGTATGTAATTCAGAGAGATATAATATGACTATAAATGGATCTACGAGAACATTAGGTTTGGTGTACCTATCTTCTAAATTTTAACCATTTCAATGACACTTCACCTAGAGGCACAGAACAGTAATCGTCAGTCTCGCCTTTGTAACACTCCAAGATGTCTGCAATAATTTCAAAGTGAGAATCATAAAGTCCTCACCACAAAATTTAACATTAATTCACCTTTATTTAGAAAAGTAAATATTATTTCAAGGGCAAAGAGAAAGGGAGAGCAAATGGTGATAAGACAACACAATAACCAAAAGGTTAGAAATTATTCTTCCTTTTATCTAGAGGAGTTAAGGAGTATCATTTCTGTTTATCCTGAGAAGTGTTCAAATTTTAGAATATGCCGATCATTTACCCTCTTTCTTTTCACACCCCTACCCCCACTGCACAATCAAATCTAAAGAAATAAAGCCCACAAACATCTTCAGAACCCAAGAAAGCTTCCTATAATTACCTGACCAAACCTCAACGACAATGCTGATGTTAGCCCCTCACAGTCTGTTTTCTCTTTGGTCTAAACAAATTTCTTCCGAATTTCTGCCAGGCAAACAAATTTCTTCCTATGTCGACAGTCTTATCCACATAAGTGAATTGGAAGCAATGGCTCCTAACAGGCATTGAAAAAAGTAAGCAATCCAAAAGCTTAGATTCTAATGAATCAAGTTTAAATGGATTGAAATAGTTAAAATTCCTAATAAATTTAATTAGGCTCTAAATGGAGATCTAAGTAAAATGCTAGTTCCCCTAACTACTGGATTGGAAGTAATGTTAATTCTTTATCATTACATAGATACTAATGACAAAAATAAAGGCAACCCATTACCAAACGTTTACATGCCCTTTCCTCACTCCAGTTAGTAAAACAGAGGAAAGCACACACCAGTCGGCCAAACCAAAAACAATATTCTATGAGAAGCCTTCTGATATCTATAGCTCAGTACAGTGTCAATAATAATGTTAAGTCTCCAGGTACCTTAGTTTTAAGATGTAAAAATCTGAATATCTTTCACAGACAAGATTAACTTACAGTATTTAGAGAAGCCACATAGACATTAAACAAAAGAGAGAACCCTGTTTATCTGTCCTGTTGTATTTTCTTCATAAGGTCCATCAAGAGTTTGGCAGTGTCAATTATTACTCAGAATACAGTCATTTCTCCCACCTGTACCACAGGCAGAGTATTCTTCCTCATCCTTGACTTTGAGCTTAGCCACATGACTTGCTCTGGTCAATGAAGTGTTGGCAGAAGTGACACCGAGCAGAGGATTTAAGTGTGCTTAGGAAGTTGGCCTTGTTGTCCTTTTGTCTAAGAAAAACCTGCTTTGAGTAGCTGCTGATCCAAGGAGGATGAGAGATTTAAGAAGAGCTGGTCTCAAATCCCAGCTTGGAGCCAAGCCCAAGGGGCCCAGCCTAGATCAGAAGAGGCCCACTGACTCACAGATGTCTGTGTGAGAAAGAAATCTTTTGTGTGCCATTGAGTTTTGAGATGGTTACTACATAGCAGCATTGTGGCAACAGCTGACTAATACAAAGACATTTATTGGCACCAGAGAGTATTTATGCTCTGGAGCCAGTCATCCTGCCAAGGGGAACAAACAGTAGTAAAATCTGGTGGACAACAGGGGATCGGAGCAAGAAGAAGGATTTGAAATCCCAAGTGTTACGAATCCCCAGTTCTAACCACATAAATCTGAGAAAGTTATTTGACCTCTGTAGTCCGTCTCCTCATCTGATAGGTGAAGGGAAAATATAGACTTAGAAAGTTAGAAAGGTTGCTATGATGATCAAAATAACCTACGATGATAACACAATCCCCTAATTCCTAGGATATAGTAGATACTCAATAAATTTTAGTTTCCTTTTTATTTTTCTTCCTGGCTCTATAGTCAAGCTATTTTTTTTTAAATTTCAACACACTTTCACAAAATTTTTATTAAACACAAATAGGTAATTCAATTTTTTTTTTTACTTAACTTTAAACTAAATACCTGTTAAAGTAATTCCAGAATATCTGTTTCTGCGTCTGAGAAGAACCTGCCCTTTCCTCATGGATCTTACTAATCATCTTTCTCTTTCCTGCTATAAACCGTAAATTTTTCATGATGATACATTTTTCTACAGGAAAAACAGGAATAACAGACTTTTGCTTGTTTAACAAGCAAAATTCCCATCTTTTTTCTTCCTACTTTTCTCTATATTTATTTCATCCCTTTCTCAAAAGTGACAAACAGTAGTTAAATCAACCCATATTTTCTCCATTTTCTCAAGAAAAGGGCAGATTCATCAAATAATACTTACAAAATTATTTGAGTTATTCAGAAGATGCACTGTATAAATTAAAGCTTAGTAGTAGGAATTCATTTTTAAAACTTTAATAAGCGAATGGCTTGGGGTAGTGATGATTTCTTTTAAAAAACAGAGGCTTCAGGGAAGGTCAGAGACTCAGACACAGACACTATCATTCATCATAAAAGACTTCAGGGGATGTTTTAATAACTACCTGTGGCAGGATCTCTCTGATATTCATTATAAAATTCTCAGGCAGACTTTGCTTTCTCATTCATACTCACAAATGTACAAAATGGAGGCACCCATCAAATGCAGTGTGAGCACATGCATTTAGACACCGGCTGCTTGACCACTGCATCCATCACCACAGTTTGCAATGAACAACACTAAAGCTTTACAGGATGGAAGAAAACACACATATGTACATGCACGTGTGCACGTACACATACACAAACACACTCACGAGGCATTAAGCAAACATTATGGAAGCTAGGTGATGTTCATGTTTATTTTTAAATGCTTCACCACAAACAAAAATATGATTGAAAAAGACCAAGTCATAAATGAAACAAGGATCTCGTTCACATTTTAAAAAAGCAGGAAAGGGCTCAAAATTTTTAAAAGCTCTCACCAAAAAAAAGTTATATATATTTGTATTGTATTTGTGTGTTTACATGATACGGAGTTATGAAATAATCATTTCTTTAACTGTATTGCAGCTTTTCCATTTAAAACACTCTCAAACCAAGTGGCTATATTTCTACTCCCTCCTACCTACAAAACTGTGCTATTTTCACCTGAATTCTGCTACTCCTCTCCCTGCAAAAACAGTCAGAATGCAATCAAACTGGACTTCCAGGGCTTGAATTTGACACTATAACTTGCCTCCTCTATCTGTAAAATAGGGATAAATCATAACTCCTTGACATATCGTGAGGAACAAACCAAAAATGCGTCTGAAAGTTATTTTGTGAAGCCAAAGGGCTATACTAATACTCCTACAATCATCTTATGGGTTTTCATGTTTGCCTGCCTTTGATACTGATTCCATTGCTTCAAAAGCCCCTTTTGATGAACCAAGCTTGCCAGAAAAAAGGCCATCATATTCTGTTCTGGAATTCTCTAACCACTTCCAATTTGCCCCAATAACTACTCTCTTATTTTCATGGTTTTGTAGCCCATCTCAACCACATATCTTGCTTGGCTCCTACAAGTGGTAACCTGGTTTTGACCTTGTCATCCACACACATTCTTTCTTTATACCACTCTAACTTACAACTTACGGTCTCTGAACTCTAGTTTCACACACGGCCATCTCAGGCCAGGCCACCCAAACCACAGCGGGTCCTTACTAGACAAGAGAGAGTCCCTGGACAGTTACTAATCTACACTCTACATTCTTGGTTTCTAAATAAAAACAAAAAGTAGAAGATACGGGATGACAGGGAGAAAGGGCTTTTGAGGCTATTTTTTGGGGGAGAAGACACCCCTATTCTAAAGATACCAAAACTGCCTCATACCTTTGAGAAGTACTGATCCAGTTTGTTTCTCATTTCCAGAGCTTTGCCAGTTCAAAGTGAAGGTAGAAAAAAAAGGTAATTTCAGATAGACTAATTCTATTACAAGAGAGAAAAAGATAGATCTATAAGAAATGTAGATAGTTTGCTGTCTTAGAGAAACTTTTTATAAATGTTTAAAATTAATACTAACTGGAATAAATCTTTTAAAAATATTATTTTAAGGCACAGCTAGCTGCGGATTTCTTCACAAAATATAAGTTAACTGCTGCACAGAAAGCAAAGGTAAGAATTCACATAGCACTTTATTAAGGCTCTGAATGCATCTATACATGTTTCAAAACTCATTAAATGAACAGACTACTCAAATATTCTATAAATTAATATTTCTCAAAGTATTTTTGAGCCTCTGAGAAAGTAAGTTTTTACCTTACTTTCTGTGTAAACAGATGCAGCTAATAAAAATCCGTAAAACCAAGGCACTGATCATCCAAATAGGCTATATATCACTTGCTTTTAATTGTTTCTCATGTAGTAAAAAAAGACTAAATCTGCAGAACAGTTATGACATTGCCAGAACCTCAGGGTCTCTGAACAGAAAGATCCGTTCTAATCCAATCCAGCTCTCCTTGTGATCAAGATGGTCAGAAGTGACAAGTTACACTACAACCCCAAAGACATTTAACTGTCATATTCCAAGACTCTGAGGCAGATCTTACAACAAGCTGTGGGACCAGACACACTAAGTTTCTCTTCAAAAATCTCAGTTCCACTCTTATTGCTGTGCGTCCTTGATACAGGTGTCAGACCAAGACCAGACTTGCTTTCAGTAAAGCGTGACAGCATAGCTAGCCCACGGGGCTGCTGTAGGGATTCAATGAAAAGAACACATGCCAAGCATTCTGCACTAGTACCTGGCCCTTAGTAAATACTAGTTCAATTGGTATGTGTTACTACTATTATTGTTATAAGTCAATATTAATAACCTAAATTTTTAGTTTATCCAGTCTTTCTTCACTTCTTACAACTGTGTTGCATTCCTTGTAAAATTTCAACAATAACAAAGAAAACTAGAAGCATCTAACTTTCCCAGAATTCTATTTTCTAAATAAGATAGAGTTAAGGATTCAAGTTGTTTTAGATTTTGGATTTTCTTACGTTTTATTGGCGAAATAGCAAGAGAAGAAAGAATAGAAAGCTATATTTTTGCAAAAAACACATTTTGCAAACATGTATCCCAATCTCATAAGGACCCTAGGATTTCTCATCACGTAAATTTATCCAACCTAAGATCACACAGATGAGGAACAGACAAGAAAGAGGCTGTATGTACCAATGATAAGACTTAAGTCTCTCAAAAACATGCCTCTTAAAGTCTAAGAAGACAATCCTGGCTCACAAAAGTTTCTAGGAAAGGTGCAACATAATGAACATGATGCTTGAGGTGCTCAGCCCTCCCTAAAGTCACATCTATTCATTGGTCAAAGCCAAGCTTTCTTAGATCGTAAGACCCAATAAGATCTAAGATTAAGGGGCCGGCTCCATGGCCAAGTGGTTAAGTTCGCACGCTCCGCTGTGGCGGCCCAGGGTTCGCATCCTAGGCGCAGACATGGCACCGTTCGTCAGGCCACATTGAGGCGGTGTCCCACATCCCACAACTAGAAGGACATGCAGCTAAGATATACAACTGTGTACAGGGTGGGTTTGGGGAGATAAAGCAGAAAAAAAAAAAAAGATTGGCATCAGTTGTTAGCCCAGGTGCCAATCTTTAAAAGAAAAAAAGATCTAAGATTAAGGGGGCATAACCACCAAGTAACTCCTCCATCTATTTACTCCTACATAGTGCCTTTTTGAATCGTGTTCCCTAGCTTTCTAGCAATCTCAAGGGAACTCTTAAAAGCACTCATTAAGTGACATCATTTTCCTGCAACGTAATACCATGCCACATTGTCTTTCTTTAGTTACATCAGAATGCGGTTAGCAAGAGTGCTGTCTTTCCATGATGGTTTTATTTAAGATAGAAAAAAAAAAAATAGTTCAAGAAAAGAAACAAGCACTAATTACCCAATAAATGAGAAAAACAATTGCCTCAACTAGCAACTCTAAAGCAGAGGGTTCCATATCCATCCACAAGTTTCTCCAGATAGGAAAGGCTGGAGATCACTCTGATGGTTACGGGAATGTCTAAAAGAGGTACTTTAGCAACTGTCACAACACTGAGTCTACAGAGTTAATAGCAAATAGGCAAATGTGACTAAGAGTAAATCTAACTCTGGAGCTATGAACAAACAGAGAAGGCACAGAGAAGAACTTGCTTTAGAAAGGAGGAAAGGGGTTGCTCACAGGTAACTCAGTTGTAGGTTGTCTGGAAAATTTCACTTGCTTTCCTTCGGACCCAACAACAACTGAGAGATTTACAGGGCAGCTCTTAGATACATGTAGGGCCTACCTAGGCATCTTTGCACTCATTAGTCTAGACTTTCCAAGTGTTAGGTTTACTACATCTACTTAGATCTTAATTAAAAGATGCCCTAGGAGCCAGCCCTGATGGACTAATGGTTAAAGTTCGGCATACTCCGCTTAAGTGGCCCAGGCTCGGTTCCCGGACATGGAACTACACCACTTGTCTGTCAGTAGCCATGCTGTGGCAGTGGCTCACACAGAAGAACCAGAAGAACCTACAACTATATACAACTGTGTCCTGGGGCTTTAGCGGGGAAAAAGGAAGAAAAAAAGGATGAAGATTTGTGCAGATGTTAGCTCAGGGCAAAACTTCCCCTGTAAAAAAAAATAAAAGATGCCCTGTAAAAGTGGCTTCTAGCAAATGAAAACAGGATTGAAACAAAAAAACAACCCACTAACTGGGAAAAAATATTTGCAAGTCATATATCTGACAAAGGCTTAATCTCCATAATATATAAGGAACTCTCACAACTCAACAACAAAACATCAAACAACCCAATCAAAAAATGGGCTGGAGACATGAACAGACATTTCTCCAAAGAAGATATACTGATGGCCAATAGGCACATGAAAAGATGCTCATCATCGCTGATCATCAGGGAAATGCAAATCAAAACTACACTAAGATATCACCTTACACCCGTTAGAATGACAAAAATATCTAAAACTAATAGCAACAAATGTTGGAGAGGTTGTGGAGAAAAAGGAACCCTCATACACTGCTGGTGGGAATGCAAACTGGTGCAGCCACTATGGAAAACAGTATGGAGATTCCTCAAAAAATTAAAAATAGAACTACCATACGATCCAGCCATCCCACTACTGGGTATTTATCCAAAGAGCTTGAAGTCAGCAATCCCAAAAGTCCTATGCACCCCAATGTTTATTGCAGCACTGTTTACAATAGACAAGACGTGGAAGCAACCTAAGTGTCCAGCAACAGACGAATGGATAAAGAAGATGTGGTACATATATACAATGGAATACTACTCAGCTGCAAAACAGAACAAAATCATTCCATTTGCAATAACATGGATGGACCTTGAGAGAATTATGTTAAGTGAAATAAGCCAGCGAGAGAAGGATAATCTGTGTATGACTCCACTCATATGAGGAATTTAAAATTATGGACTAAGAACAGTTTAGTGGATACCAGGGGAAAGGTGGGGTGGGGGGTAGGCACAAAGGGTGAAGTGGTGCACCTACAACATGACTGACAAACATTAATGTACAACTGAAATTTCACAAGATTGTAACCTATCAATAACTCAATAAAAAAAAAAGTACTTGGGCACATATCATCAAATCACTGAAATCAAATAATCTCCCTATTGATTTAGGAATCTTGATAATGACTTGAAAATGGTCTTTTATCAAGCAATGTTGCAATCAATAAAATATAATTTTATAATACTGTACTATATGAATGGACATCAGTAAAAATTATTTAAGGACAACTCCTCAAAGTCTCTAGCCATTACATTTTTTTTTCAAGGTCTCAGCCAGAAAACTGAAACCCACTCCACCACAGCCACAGAGCCTCCATGAAAGAATATTAGAAGAAATTAAAGCAGAAAGGAAGCTGCGGCCCGTCTCACCAGAAGAGATTAGACGTAGCAGATTAGGTGAGACCACTGCTTACCACACTCCTGGTCTAGAGCCATCCTCTTGAAAAAGTGTCTTTATACAACCAGCCTAGTGAAAAATAATGGTATAACGGTGAAAGTAAAAAAAAAAAAAAAAAAAAAGTGGCTTCTAGCCTAAGATAAAATGTGTAAAATAATCAAATACAACAGAAGTCACACATTCAAAAGTGAAATCAGCTCCTCAGATACAACTAAAAATCACACTAAATGTAAAACTCTAAAGGATCACGATTCAATTTTTAGTTCTAATCTCATCTCCTTCTGGGAAGAAGCACAAATATCTTTAAAAGATAATATATGATCATATGTATCATGTAAGTAATCACCTCACTTTAGGCAACAAATACAAACAAGAAATACTGAGTAATCAAATTTTTGTATGCCAAATTACTTCCCACACAAGTTCAGAGATGAATTCCAAGAGAATAATGAGGGGAAGAACAATATCAATTTCATTAGTTCAGCTCTGACTGTTTTCAAAATACTTTCACAAAACATCATTTGATCCTTACATCAACTTTGTAAAAAAGACAGAGGAGACATTCAATTCCAACCACTTATCGACTAAGTGCTACCTACCAGCTAGCCACTAGCAACACCAAGAGTGACCAACTGTCCTGCTTTGTAAAAGACTGAAAGCTGCCTTGGGACACAGAACTTTTGGTGCCAAAACAAAGTTACAGGCAAGCCAGTATGGTGGGTCACTCTAGCAAAAATTAATACAGCATGGACATTGTCCTCAAGGAGGTCAGTATTTATTATAATGTTTCTCATGGTGCAGATTTTTTAAAAATGAAGTTCAGCTAAATTAAATTATTTGCCTAAGGTCAAATAGCTAATAAAAGAAACACAGCCTAGGGGGCTGGCCCCATGGCTGAGTGGTTAAGTTCGCGCGCTCTGCTTCAGTGGCCCAGGGTTTCACCGGTTCAGATCCTGGGCGCAGACATGGCACCACTCATCAAGCCATGCTGAGGCAGCATCCCACACGACACAACTAGAAGGACCCACAACTAAAAATACATAACTATGTACCGGGGGGCTTTGGGAGAAAAAGAAAAAATAAAATCTTAAAAAAAACAAACACAGCCTAGCTTTGTCTCCTATATTATGCCATATCTGAAAAAGAAAACATTTTGCCTCTAAGATATGTGATTTTTTTTAAATAACTTAATTTTTTTATAGTTATAGAAATTAATTACACATATAGATACGCATTATGGAGAAAAACATTTCAAGCCGTAGTCACAGACTCTAATTTACCTATTGTACTTGAAAAAAAAGAGCCTAACATGCTTCATTTTACTCTACAATATTAAACACATGTGATATAGTTAAAACACATGCCAAGGACTTTAGTTAGGGTTCCTCTACTAACCTAGCATATTTTAATTAACATTCATTCATTCATTCAACAATGCTTGTGTAGTGCTTGCCTACTACTATAATGACTGTCCACCAAGCACTTTTCCCAGCCCTAAAAGTGGAGTATTTATATACCATAATCACAATCATAGCTACATATGTCCTCTCCCCAGATTCTGAGTTCCCTGAGAACACTGTCCCTGTGTTCACATCATGCAGCACAGGGCCTCACACCTACTAGTATTCATTCACAGGATAAATATGAGGTATGTGGCCAATATCAAGTATAAAACACTCTAAGAATTTACAATCTAGATAGAGATGTACATAAATAACCTCACTGAAGTAATTCAAGATAAATATAACATGACTGGTACAGACTATGAAATTACTAGAAATTTCAAGGACAGAGACACTGAAGAAAATTATTTATAAATATAATTCTGATATTCCATCAAGTGGTGGCTTTCACTTTTTCTTTTAAGCAAAGAACCATACACCCAACTGATATCCTACACAAAACCCCAATATATAAGACAATTAGATGGAGATTTGCTCCAGTTAAAGTAGTAACACCTCCCACCACCAAAAAAAAAAAGAAAAGCCCAAAACAGTCCCAGATGCACCTCCACGGACTTCTGGAACTCCACAAATTAAGGATCAATTCTACCTCCAAAATACTTCTCAAATATGCTTTCCCTCAGCACCACTAGGCTGGCCTTACAAGAAATGTTAAAGGGACTTCTTTATGCTGAAACAAAAGAGCACTAATTAGTATCAGGAAAACATACAAAAGTATAAATCTAACTGGTAAAGGTAAATACATAGTTAAATTCAGAATAATCTAACGTTGTAAAGGTGGTGAGTTAATCACTTATAAACCTAGAATGAAGGTTAAAAGACAAAAGCAGTAACAATAACTACAATAATTTCTTAATGGATATATAACATAAAAAGATGTAAACTGTGACATCAAAAACACAAAATGTAGGGAGTGGGGAGAGTAAAAATGAAGAGCTTTAGAATGCTTTTGAACTTAAGTTTTTATCAACTTAAAATAGACTGTTATAAAATATTTTATGTAAGCCTCATGGTAACCACAAAGCAAAAACCTATGGTAGATACACAAAAGATAAAGAGAAAGGAATCTATGCATACCATTACAGACAGGCATCAAATCATAAAGGAAGAGAGCAAGAGAAGGAGAAAGAAACAAATCACAAAACAGCCAGAAATCAATTAATGAAATGGCAATAAGTCCATACCTATCAATAATTACCATAAATGTAAACGGACTAAATTCTCCAATCAAAAGACATAAAGTGGCTGAACGGGTAAAAAAACAAGACCCAACTATATGCTGCCTACAAGACACTCACTTCAGCTTTAAGGACACATATAGACTGAAAGTAAAGGGATGGAAAAGGATATCTCATGCAAATAGAAACCAAAAGAAAGCTGGGGTATCTACTCTTATAGCAGACAAAATAGACCTTACAACAAAGACTGTACTAAGAGACAAAGAAGGTAATTTTATAATGATAAAAGGCTCAATCAAAAAAGAGGATATAAAATTTGTGAATATTTATGCCATCAACATAGAAGCACCAAAATATGTAAAGCAATTATTAATCGACCTAAAGGGGAAAACAGGCAGTAATACAGGAAAAGCAGGGAACTCCAATACCCCACTTTCATCAATGGATAGATCATCCAGAGAAGAATATCAATAAGGAAACAATGGACTTAAATGTTAGACCAGATGGACTTAACAGACATTTACAGAACATTCTATTCAAAAGTAATAAAATACACATTCTTCTCAAGTGCACACAGAACATTCCCTAGGATAGATCATATGTTAGGCCAAAAACAAGTCTTAACAAATTTAAGAAGACTGAACTCCTATCAAACATCTTTCCCAAAAACAATGAGATGAAACTAGAAATTAATCACAAGTAAAAAACTGGAAAATTCACATATACTTGGTGATTAAACAACATGCTACTGAACAACCGATGGGTCAAAGAAGAAATCAAAAGAGAAATTGAAAAATAGATTTGAGACAAATGAAAATGGAAATACAACATACCGAAACATACAGGATGCAGAAAAAGGAGTTCTAAAAGGGAAGTTCATAGTGGTAAATACCTACATTAAGAAACAAGAAAGATTTCAAATAAACAACCTAACATTAAAGGAACTAGAAAAAGAAGAATAAACAAAGCCTAAAATTAGTAGAAGGAAGGAAATAACAAAGATCGGAGTGGAAATAAATGAAATTGAGACTAAAAAGACAATAGAAAAGATGAACAAAACTAAGAGCTTGTATTTTGAACAGATAAACAAAACAGACAGACCTTTAGCTACACTCACCAAGAAGAGAAGAGTGAGGATTCAAATAAATAAAATGAGAAATGAAAGAAATGTTACAACTGATACCATAGAAACATAAAGGATCATAAGAGACTACTTAGGAACAATTATACATCAACAAATCAGAGAACCTAGAAGAAATGGATAAATTCCTAGAAACACACAACTTACCACAACTGAATCAAGAAGAAACAGAAAATCTGAACAGCCCAATTACTAGTAAGGAGATTGAATGAGTAATCAAAAATCTCCCAAAACAGAAACGTCCAGGACAAGATGGCTTAACTGGTGAATTCTACCCAACACTTAAGGAAGAATTAATATCAATCCTTCTCAAACTCTTCCAAAAATGGAAGAGAAGGCAACACTTCCAAACTCATTTTATGAGACCAGCATTACCCTGATACCTAAACCTGACAAGGACACCACAAAAAAAGAAAGCTACAGGCCAATATCCCCAATGAGCATAGATGCAAAAATTCTCAACAAAATATTAGCAAACCAAATTCAACAATACATTAAAAGGATCAGACATCACGACCTAGTGGGATTTATTCCAGGATGCAAGGATGTTTCAACATTTGCAAATCAATTAATGCTATATACCACACTGACAAAATGAAGGATAAAAATCATATGATAATCTCAATAGACACAGAAAAAGCACTTGACAAAACTGAACATCCATTCACGATAAAAACTCTCAACAAAGTGGGTTTAGCGGGAACGTACCTCAACATAATAAAGGCCATATATAACAAGCCCACAGCTAACATCACCATTTCATCAATGGCAAAAAATTGAAAGCTTTTCCTTTAAAATTAGAAACAAGACAAAGATACCCATTCTTCCTACTTTTATTCAACATGGTACTGGCAGTCTTAGCCAGATTAATTAGGCTAAAAAAAAAGATATAAAAGGCATCAAAATCGGAAAGCAGTAAAACTGTCTCTATCAAAAAACTATTAGAATTAATGAATTCAACAAAGTTGTAGTACACAAAATCAATATACAAAAATCAGCTGCATTTCTATACACTAATAACATACTATCAGAGAAATTAAGAAAGTAGTCCAATTTAAAGCTGCATCAATAAGAATAAAATATCTAGGGGCTAGCCGAGTGGCACATTGGTTAAGTTGCATGCTCTGCTTTGATGGCCCAGGATGTGCAGGGTCACATCCTGGGTGCGGACCTACATACCACTCATCAAGCCATGCTGTGGTGGCATCCCCCATACAAAATAGAGGAAGACTGCCACAGACGTTAGCTCAGGGACAATCTGCCTCAAGCAAAAAGAGGATGATTGGCAATAGATGTTAGCTCGGCACCAATCTTCCTCACAAAAACACGAAACAAAACAAACGAGGAATAAATTTAACCGAGGAAGTAAAAGATCTATACATTAAAAACTATAATATATTGGTGAAAAAAAAATTGAAGAAGCCACAAATAAATGGAAAGCTATTCCATGTTCATCGATTGGAAGAATTAATATTGTTAAAATGTCCATACTACCCAAAGCAATCTATAGATTCAACGCAATCTCTATCAAAATTCCAATGGCATTTTGCACAGAAATAGAACAATCCTAAAATTTGTATAGAACCACAAAAGACCCTGAAGAGCCAAAGCAATCTTGAGAAAGAAGAACAAAGATGGGGCCACCACACTTCCTGATTTCAAACTACCTTACAAAGGTATAGTCATCAAAACTGCATGGTACTGGCGTAAAAACAGACATACAGATCAATGAAGCAGAATAGAGAGCCCGAAATAAACTCATACATGTATGGTCAATTAATTTATGAGAAAGGAGCCAAGAATATACAATGGGGAAAGAATAGTCTCTTCAATAAATGGTGCTGGGAAAACTGGATGGCCACATGCAAAAGCGTGACACTGGACCACTATCTTACACCATACAGAAAAATCAACTGAAAATGGATTAAAGACTTAAACATAAGACCTGAAACCATAACTCCTAGAAGAAAACACAGGGGATAATTTCCTTGACATCAGTCTTGGCAGTGATTTTTAGGATTAGACACCAAAAGCAAAAGCAACAAAAGCAAAAATCAACAAACAGGACTACATCAAACTAAAAAGCTTCTGTACAGCAAAGGAAACCATGAACAAAATTAAAAGGCAACCTACAGAATGGGAGAAAATATTTGTAAATCATCTATCTGATAGTGGGTTAATATCTAAAATATATAAAGAACTCATCCAACTCAAGAGAAAAAAAAAGCAAACAAACTGACTAAAAAGTGGGCAGATAACCTGAACAGACATTTTTCCAAAGAATGGCCAACAGGTACATGAAAAGGTATCACTAACATCACTAATCATCAGGGAAATGGAAATCAAAAATCACAATGAGATATTACTTCATACCTGGTAGAATGGCTATCATCAAAAAGAAAAGAAATAAGTGTTGATGAAGATGTGTGGAGAAAAGGAACCCTTGTGCACTCTTGGTGGGAATATAAATTGGTGCAGCCACTATGGAAAACATTATAGAGGTTTCCTAAAAAATTCAAAATAGAACTACCATATGATCCAGGATTTCCTCCTCTGGTTATTTATCTGAAGAAAACAAAATCACTATCTCGAAAAGATTATCTGCACCCCCAGGTTCACTCCAGCATTGTTTACAACAGCCAACACATGGAAACAACCTAAGCATCCATTGACAGATGAATGGATAAAGAAAATGTGGTGTATATATGCATATATATATACAATGGAATATTTTTCAGCCATAAAAAAGAAGGAAATCTTGCCATGTGCAACAACATAGAGCTCGAGGGCATTATGCTAAGTGAGATAAGTCAGACAGAGAAAGACACATATTGTATGATATCAAACATATGGAATCTAAAAGAAGAAAAGAACTGGGGCCAGCCCAGTGGAGTAATGGTTAAGTTCATGAGCTCTACTTTGGTGGTTCAGGTTCACAGGTTCAGATCCCAAGTGCAGACCTACACACCACTCATCAAGCCATGCTGTGGAGGCATCCCATATACAAAATAAGAGGAAGACTGGCAAAGATGTTAGCTAAGCAACAATCTTCCTCAAGAAAAAAGAGGATGACTGGCAACAGATGTTAGCTCAGGGCCAATCTTCCTCACCAAAAAAAGAAAAAAAGAAAGAAAAAAGAACTCAGGGATACAGAGAACAGACTGGAGTTGCCAGAGGCAGGGTGTGGGGAGTGGGAAAAATGGGTGATGGTGGTCAAAAGATAACTAAGCCCTGGGGATGTAATGCAGAATATGGTGACTATAGTTGTTAACAATCTGTTGTTAGTGCCGTCAAGTTGATTCCAGCTCCTAGCACCCCTGTGTCCAGCAGAGCAGAACCCTGCCTTGTCTTTTTATGCCATCCTCTTACCTTCTGGCGCTGTATCAGACAATGCTCCACTGCTATTCATAGGGTTTTCATGGCAAATTTTTTTGCAAGTGGGTGGCCAGATCCTTTTTCCTCATCTGTCTCAGTCTGGAAGCTCCACTGAGACCTGTCCACCACGGGTGACCCTGCTGGTATTTCAAATACCAGTGGCAGAGCTTTCAGCATCACAGCGACATGCAGCCACCACAGTATGACAACCGACAGACAGGTGGTGTGATTCCTTGACCGAGAAACGAACCTGAGCAGTGGTGAAAGTGCTGAATCTTAACCACTAGACCACCTGGGCTGGCTACAGTTAACAAGATTATATTGTTTCCTCAACAGCTGCTAAGAGAGTAGATCTCAAAAGCGCTCATCACAAGAAAAGAAATTGTAACTAGAGTGGTGATAATGGTAACTAAACTTATTGTGGTAATCATTTCACAAAGTCTACATATATAAAGTCATTATGTTGTATACCTAAAACTAATACAATATGTCAATTACATGTGACTTTTTAAAAAAATGTTTTCCCATTCCAACTACCACTCTAGAACAAGACACTTATAGGCTCTTGTAGGCTCTGCTATGTCCTCCTGATTGACATCAAGGCCTATACTGTACCTAACATATAATATAAGCTCAATGAATATTTTGTGGAACAGGCTAACATGAGCAGTTTATTAAATAAAGATGTTCATTTACATTAACAAACTACATTACTATATTTAGAAGAACATTTCAATTTCTTATACAGTCTTTGTTGTTCCAAATAATGTTTATCATTTTTAGAAGCTGTGTTCAAGTCAGAAATCCTCAGCTTTGTGATTTTTCCCAAAGTACAAAGTAAATTCTATCCTTTTCTTTGGTTTTATGCTTAGGGGATAAAACCAAATAAAAAATATAATTTTATACTGATGCAATAAATGGAACCACCTTAATTAATAGGATATCTAAAATAAGTGGCGGGTCTTTCTACCAATTATGATTCAATTGGAAACTTCCAGCCTTTAGTCTACTACATCCTTTCAACAGCACTAGCAGGCGACGAGAGCAATTCAGCACTACAATTTGGTCCTTAAACGTTTTGCTTTGCTTCTCCTACAACGAATCCTAAAATTAACCATAAAATTTTTGGAACAAATAGTTTACATAAAGGAAGGCACTTAAAAATGCTTTTTATTTTAAAGAGCTATAAATAAAGTGTTAACAGAAATGAAGAAGATTAAAGATAAACACCACAGAAGTCCTCCTGAAGTACAGCGCATTTTAATAGGAATAAAATTAGTATGACATTTCCTAAAAGGTGTCTGTATGACTAATTTTCTCAAATAATTTCCCCTCTTTCCTCCAAATATTTTCCCCAAAATGGGTATAAGTGAATATGCCTTTATTCATCTTGAAGAGTTTCGCTTCATTTTATTAAATCCATCTATGCACTTAGACCAGAGCACCTGTACCAACCATGCCACTCCGACAGCCCCTGCCAGGCTCTACACCAACACAGAACCCAACCACAAGTGACTGACCCAGATAGGACTATCTGATCTAAAGGTAGTCAGTCCACAGGCTGGCCTGGCCAGCAACCCTTGGTGCAGCTCATCACATATAAGAGTTATTAGTTGAGCCAATCAGCTTCCCTCACTCAGGAATCTGAACAAGGATATACTAAGAAAATGATGCAGTTAGAAGAAAAAAACAAAAGCTAAAGTATAAATACCAAAGGAGCTTTGATAACCAGTGAGTGTGCCATATTATAAACATTTAGGAGTAAAAAGAAGCTATAAGGCAAAGAAATGATATACTCAGTAGTAGGTGAAGAAGCTAGAAAGTAGTAAGTTGAAAGCAGAGCAAATGCATAAAAAATAGCTGGGACGATCCAATTCCGGAGAACTAAAATGAAACCCATACACGCCTTGTTGCTGAGGACCTCTAAAGAGGAAACAAGTGATTAAAAGACAAGATTATGATGCTCAAAACTTTCCAAAGTAGGCAGAGTAGTTAGTAATGACAATTTACAGATGAATAAACAAGCCCAGATAGAGATCAAGATCATATTGTTTCTAAGTCATGGAAAAGGGATCGAAATCCAGGTCTCGTAACTCCTGGTCTAACACTATTGCTATTTCATTGCACTGTTTCTCTGGCTTATGTCTAAGGCTTTCAACCATACCTCCTCACCCTACACATACACCTTTCAAGTACACATTTGGGTCTTGTACATTTTATAAGGAGAATGATCAAGTCGTTCCTTCAGTCCAACCAAATGACCCAATGATCCTGCAGAGTTATTGATACAATGCTTGCAAATAGTCTTGATACCCCCAAACCAACACAGCTAAAAAGGTGACAGATAAACGGAAATACAAGAGAAGCACATGGTTCACTCTTTCCCAGAAAATATCTCTGAAACAATCCCAGATGATAAATACATATCAAACACCATGCTTAACAGTAACAACACTTCAGAGCTACTCACAAACAGACCAGTGCTAGCCTATGCACTAGAATAGTTAATAATAGGTATAAATAAATAAATTGAGAATAAGAGTTTAGAAACTTTCATAGTGATCTGACATAATTACAACATTTTTTATTACATTTTTAAAAATATTAGTCTGCACTAGATTAAAAATTTAGGGGAGAAAAAGTCCTTTACCACAGAAAATGTGAGAAGCACTGCTAGACTATCTGAAACTGAAGTAGTTTTACTACACAGCCATACGAGAACACGAGAGTTTCTCATATCGTTCACCAAAACAATACTTCCAAAACCTACACTTCCGAATTTAAAAAAATTTTCAACAAGCCAATAATGTAGTAAGAAACCAGTGCATCGTTCAAAAAAGACTAGTTTTTAAATTTGTTCTCTGGAAACTATTTACTGTATACTGCTTAATCACATGGAAAAGTAATCTTTCTATTTTATTCCAGGCTATAGAGAAATGAAAACTGATATCTTGTGGCCCAGGATAAATTTATGAAAAGAGAAACTTTTGAAAAATGAAAATTTTTTAAAGATATGGAACACAGATTTCCCAAAGTGTGACACTCGCTTAAATGTGGAGACAGGGATATGCAAGAACATGAGTGGATGGCTAGAAATTCAGTATGAAAACATAAATTTAATAATGGCATTGTATCACATTAAGAAAATTTTCATATTTTTTCGGGAGGCAAAGTGAAGAGTGTGTGGGTGAAATAACACAGTGCCCAGATTTGCTTTGCAATATTTCAGCAAAGAAAAAGCAGAAGAAGAGGAGAAGGAGTAGGACTCGGGGGACGAGAGGAGACAGAGGAGCAGCAGCAGCACTGGCGGCACCAGCCAGGGCAAGAGTCAGCAACCGCTGCAGCCCAGCAATGGGCGCATACTACATTCTTCTCCTACAAGTCAGTATGCTCGAAATTTTCCTGATAAACAAATGAATGAATCAGCTAGAAATAGCTACATTTCTGAAAAAATCAATTTAAGAAAGTATTTCATTCTATCTATAACCCCTTAAAATTAAAAAATCATGTATTCATGTTCTTTGACAGATTTTACAAAGTGCCAACAAGGAAAATACTAAAAAGGACTTCAAAAAAGAATGTCAGAAAGCACGGAGATGTAGTTCAAAGTGTAACTCACAGGTTCAAAGTCATATTTTTAGCTTTTTCCAAAGCCATCAAAGTAACAAATATCTGCCTTTAAAGATAACTTAAGAGCCTTTGTCTTTGCCATATAAAGTTTAATTTCCCAAAGTGGTCAATTAGAGCTTGGTAATATCCTCTTCATCGGATAAAGCCTGGGGATGTCACAGAAGACTTCTCTAGCACCTCCTCCCTGCTTTGTTACCTATAATTCAACAATTCATTGATTTTTGGTTTTTTTCATTTAAGATTATCAGAGATCATGACTGATAAAAATTTAAGAGAATACTATGATAGTAACATGACACAATGCAATCACTATCACCAAAAAGAAATCTTCCAAATTACTGATTTCTTGATAGACAGGAACCAACCATGCACAAACCTTGATTTCTAAGAATTTAAACAACCGAATAAAAAGTGAATTCCAAAATATTCTTCACTTAAGAGAAAAACAATAAACAATGCTCTATTTTACTTTTACATATTTATTCTTAAGCGGCATCAAAAGGGCCACACAATACCACCTCCCAGAAAATAAAAATGCTTGATGTGGAATATTTACTATTATTCTTTGAGATAGCACCATTCCTCAATCTTTTCTCAAAAAGTGAAAACGCCATATATGATGAATAATTTTAAAACCAACCTTAACCTCCTCCAAAGAGTCTATCTTACAATCTTTAAAGGCATATTATTAACATTTTTTGCAATGTTCCCTCCCATGACTCCAAGCAATCAACCAGAAATTTAGGAACCAACATCCTAGAAATCAGGCTTCGAGTTGGTATAACCTAGCATATAGTACACAATGCACACAACTTTTCTGGGAGAAAAGAGGATCAAACAGAGGTAATTTTTAAGACTTTCAAGAAGTCTCCTAAACACAGGTTCCAAGTAGACTTTTTTTTTTTTAAAACACTTGTGTTAGAAGTGGAGAAATAAATCATTCATTCAATCTACTGAATCTACTATTAGAATTTACTGAAATCTACTATTAGGCAGGTATCACCATGCTAGTAACTAATGATACAAAATTACTAAGACTTGATCCTTGTCTTATGGGAAGCTCAGGTAAGCTGAGACACGAGTGGAGGAGGGAGAGTTTGAAGAAAACAGTATTTCCTCAATGGCTGGTATGAAAAATAAAGCACTCCAAAAGTATTCCACAATGAACTATTCCAAAATGACTACAGGATCAACCTCATTTAACATTTGTATAACTCATCTAGAATAATAAACAAATACTGAAATATTCTAATATGAAGAAGACAGGGAAATGTAAAACCTAACAAAAATGAACACATAGAAAAACTAGAGAGATTATACAAAGAGATAAAAATTTACAATGCAGGTAAGCACAACATAATTTAATGGATAATATTCTCAAACTGTCAGAATTAAGTTCTTGAAAATCCTCACGGTAGGAAAATTCTTGGAGAAGGCACTCATAATCATTTTTTTAAATGGGATTGCAAGATAATCTACAAAGCTTCATGAATGTTTTACATTTACTAAAATAAAAACACACAGAATAAAGAATGCACTAAATAGCTACCAAAGGCATTTCCCTATTCTAAGTTGGTAATAAGCTATACTTTTCAATTTGTCTTTGAATTTAAAAGAAGACATACTCTTGAAGCTGAAATAGACATTAAAGGGGCCAAATCAGGAAGGGAAGAAAGTAGATAACTACTGGGAAGGACCCACCACCTCCCTTAGCTTGCAGCTATTTTCACTCGCATAGCCATTTAAGTTCAATTCTCAAAGTTGCTTAAACGTTTCTGACATTGGCATAAACGTTCTTACCTAGTGGGTCCCTGGAGCTTTAGGGTGTCAGTGAAACCCCCTAAAGTACATGACAAATTATGTATGTAAATATAAAATTTTCTGGGAAGAAGCTTCACGGTTTTCATCAGACTCTCCCTTGAACATCTCACCTTCCATCTGATGTGATCAAAGAGAGGTTAAGAATCAACCACCAACCAGATTTTTCTGCTTCCGACAAGTCAATAACCTGGGAATTCTCTCTATCCTTTGAATAAAGGACGGAATATAAGCTGTAGACTTCTTTCAAAAGCCTCTTTCCACTTTATTATTGGTTACAGTAATTCATTCACACCTTATCTGAAGGTCCATTTTTAGACTTTGCTCATGCGCTTTCTCACAATAGAGACCTATGAAAAACAAAGCTGTACCTATTAATTTCTACAAAAAGCTTTGCTTATTGAAATAATTTTGTTACGAAATTCTAGTCACCAGTTTTACAAATTAATAGGAATGCAATGTGATTCTACAGCTTTCTGGTCTCTGACCTGAAAGCTTTGCTTTCTTCCTTAGTATGTATTCCACAAGCTTGACGATGGGAGAGTCATTCTTAAACCCCCTTTGGCAAGAAGACTCCCATAATCTCTGGAGTCTGGGCTGACAATATGCCTTTCATTTTACACTGTCATGGCACTTTATGTGTAGCCTTCCTAGACCATCTACCTTGGCAGTAACATCTCTGACAGCACAAACAACATTCTTGGTAATCTCTTCTTGTCCAATATCATAAGAGCTACAAATACCACATGGTAATACACATAACTCAATGATAAAATATAATATATTTTCATGACACTTAATATGTATGTGACCAATCGCCTAAGAAGCAACTGGCAGAAGAACAAAGGTGGAAACAAGTGACCCAGATGTCCAGCAGAGGTTCTCAAAAACATACACAGTACAGAAGTAAATCTACATTCTATCTGAATTTCAAATAAGGCAAACTCATATATGAGAAAGGATTACTATACTCATAAAATAAGAGAAATCTGGAAAGAGGTCTGGTAGTCATTATACACTGTTTCCTGAAGAGTAACGTTTCCAATGTGCTGTTATAGTCAGAAAGGCCAACTGTAATAGTAGCCATTAACAGAAAGCATATTGGAAATAGAAAAGAAAATACTACCTAAGTCTATTTTGTACAAAACCATCTTTTGACAAGAGCCAGGCAATGCATATAAGTGAAAATAGAATTATGAGGAAGGTAAGGGGTGAGGGCCTTCCATATGAAAGTGAACTAAAAACCTTTGGAATCTTCAGCCTGGAAATAAGGCTGAAAGTTAACTGGCACAAAACACACAGATTCCAAAGGCAAGAGGTAGTGATGGAGTGTGAACACAGATTACTTCACAATGTGAACATAGATTATTTCACAAAAAAATAGAATAACCAAACCAGGGAAACTCTAAAATCTCTAGATTGGGGAAGAAAATAAAAGGAAATAATTTATAGCGTAGATAATACCAAAAGGTTCTTTCTTTTTTTTGTGTGGAAGCTTAGCCCTGAGCTAACTACTGCCAATCCTCCTCTTTTTGCTGAGGAAGACTGGTCCTGAGCTAACATCCGTGCCCATCTTCCTCTACTTTATATGTGGGATGCCTACCACAGCATGGCTTTTGCCAAGCGGTGCCATGTCCTCACCCGGGATCCAAACTGGTGAACCCCAGGCTGCTGAGAAGCAGAACGTGCGAACTTAACCGCTGCACCACCGGGCCGGCCCCAAAAAGTTCTTTCTTTATTTCTTGTCACAATAATCCTATGAGGAAAAAACTTAAAATATATTTCAACAAAAATTTATGAGAGAAAGATTAGAGTGCAAAATGTCCTTCCCATACTTAAGTTTAAAAATAAAGACTAATTGCATTTGGCAAAAATATCTTTATATATTAACTTCATATCTAATCTCTGTGAATGCAAAGTTTATTCTAAGTATTAAAAAACCCACAAGGAATTACTGAAGTTCACCAATATCAGGAAGACCTAATTTAATATGAGGTTACAGACAGTATTATTTGCACTTCCTGTTGTAGTTGTAAGTTATAAAACTTACAGCACCCACAAGATAAACATACTTATGAAAATAAAACATTCATTCTCAAAAAATGTAGACAGTAAGCTCTAGAACAAAATGTGATCAAACATTAAGCACTGTTTCTATAAAACATGGTGATCTCTTAAAAACAAATTATAAATACATAATCCAGATCCTTTCTCACCAAACAATGAGTGAAATACAGAAGAAATAAAATAAAAGCAAAGGGTTTAATTAAGGACTCCTTTACTTAAAGTCGACACCATTAGAAAAACGTACAACAGTTCACCTACTTTTAAATTACTTAGATATTTTAAGTAGTCATCAATTTGGGGGGCAAGATTCCACAATTCTGCAATTTCATAGGAATGTGTAGGGGGAAATAACTAATTTCATTCTCGATAAATTATCCTTACCCACCTACACATGTCAAGGAATATGAGGAGCGTTATTTTCTATCTTTGGTTATAATATAATGATGTAAAAGAATAAGAAAGCAAAGATATACAGAAAAATCCAGAAGGAAGTCTTATGACAACAAGCTCATCTAGAGCAGAGTCTCGTTTAAGTGTCTGCTAACATTCAAAGAACCATCAAAAAAAATGTGTTGGCAGTTAGTTACATCCAAGAGTAGAGCCTGTGGCAAGCCACCATGGTAAATTCTGGCCTGGTATACCCGGGAAACAAAGCATTCCCCCCATAGCATTCTCCAGATTTTTCTCTGCTGCTCTGCTGTAAATGAGGCACAAGAAATTCAGCTACTGCCATAATGAAATCACCTCAACCAAAAGCATGTATTAAATGTCTTTAACTTGACACTGTGGTATGAATATTGCATAAAGAAGTATAGTCAATTTCTGGTTATCTATAACCAGTGAAGAGGATAACGGAAAATCAAAATGGACAGATCATCCACTCAGCTGATTTAGAGTCATGACCCCACTCTGCACAACAGTGAAACTTGGCTAAAAAACAGAAAGTCGCCGTAACCTGGCTAAGAGATAACGGGTCCATTCAGTCAATTCAGGACTCCTCAGCCAGGGTTCCCCAGGATGTAGCTGCCATCCTGGAGGAAATCTGTGCCTGATTTTAGCTGGGCAGCAAAGTGCTCCAACGGGAGTCAGGAACAGAAGAACCAGAATGGCACTGCAGTTAAAAAGCTGGGAAGAAAGCTCCATGAAAAAGTCTTCTACTCTGTCATTAGAGAAGAGAGTTCTTATGCCAACTAAGAATTTGGGTATTCTTAATCTACTAATTTTTGTTGTTAAACCAACTAATTAATTTTTACTTTACTTCTTTTGACCTAAACAACAAATTTTGAAGTGAAAGTTATTGAAAGTGATTTAAAATAACCTGAAAACTGGAAGCAAAGTATCCAAAAGGATAGCATTCATTTATTTAATCTGTCCAACACTATAGAGTTACATAAAACCTTTTATTCAATGTAAATCACTAAATTTTGTATTCAAAAATGTGGAAATTTCATGACTAATACTTAACAGCTCATCTTTTGCCCAGTTTGGATTATACGTTATAAACCTAGAAAATCCTAATTAAAAAGCAACTTGATGGGGGGGTGAGGGCTGATACCTTGTTTTAAAATGAGCTCATTAATTCCATAGGATTAATAATTAAAAATCCATCTGTTTTGAATGACAATGTAAAACTGCTGCTGGTTCCAGTAGAGGGCATATTAATAAAAATAAATAGGGACCTGAAGAAAAGCTTACTGTATCCATGGTTAGACTCACAGATTGGTCTTCATCTTTATTTTGGATAAATTTTATAAATATATACTACTTAAGGTAAATAAAGAAACAATAGAAACATACATTTATTTAACAGTGCCCTTACAGAAACAGTGCAGATTCTTCAAACAAACTGATAACCCCTTGTACTGATGTGCAATGTTCATTTTACACTGAATTTATTAACCCCAAGCAGACAGCTCACTTTCAGACTATCTGCCCAAGAACATCATTGCCCAGCTCTGGAGAATTTTCTCACTTCCTCTATTGACCCTGCATGACCTACATCCATTTAAAAACTGGAAGGGGAAAAAACCATCTTGTAAAAAGAGAAGCCATAAAATCACCACTCACCTAGGGAACCATTTCTGCTGCTACAACTTGGTTACCTTGGGATTACCTTCTCTAGTCTCAGTTTCCTCATCTAAAAGAAATAGTCTAAAAAAAACCTTCTAGCCCTAAAAATTCTACCTCCATACCTCTCTGGGGTCTCCCAGCCACCTCTGAAAGTTATCAACCAGATAAACAAAAACTCACATAAGAAGAGCATTCCCAACACAGATGCACCAAGAATAAAGCTCTGCGGGAAACTAGAGCCCACCACAGCTCTGGGGAGGAGCAGGCAGAAGCTGCCCAAGTAGGCAATGATGCCAACGTGAGCAAATGCTCAGGTCCTTGAGGTGGGTTCATTTATTCTTTTGGAGCACAGTAATACGGCAAAATAGCAGGCACATCCATCAGTTTTTAAAAAGTCAAAAGTGAAAAACGATTTAAAAAATAGTTTGGGTTTAAATGACTATACATCATGAAACTTATTCTCAAACAATTTAGAAACAGAATTAGAGCTAGAATGAGTTCCATATTCATTTTATAGATGAGGACAATGAGATTCAGAAAGGTCGATCCAGAATTTTTCTATGCTTTTCTAATTTGTCTTTAATGTCATCTCCTATAATTTCAAATTAGTTTCTCCATGACAGAAATGAGAATCAAGTGAGAAGTGATTATTCTCGAGCTTAAAACTCAATCCATAAGTTAAAAATTAATAAGACTGAGTGCATACCTATGTTTCTACAACAGCAGCTAGGGTCAGCGTTAGTGTGCTTACTAAAATCCCCTGGGTCATGAGCTGTGAGCACTGTGTATGATGGGAGAATGTGCCCATGTCTGGGTGGACGGAGAAGGCCTTCCAAGGAAATGCCTTTACGTCAAGACCTCAGAGATGAAGAGAAGATAATGAGAGAGAGAAAAGAACATTTCAAGCAGAAGCAACCACATGTTCAATGCCCTGAGAGAGAAAAACGAACTGCAGAGGAGCTGTAAGCATGACTGGGCTGAGGAAGACGTGACTGACCAGGCAGGGAGCACCGGGTCATGGAGGGCCCTCAGAGCTCATCGCCATTCTGGATTGTATTCTAAACTGAAACAAGGCAGGTACTATCAGGTTTGCATGTTGGCTGCCACATAAAGAATGAATTGAAGGGGAAACTCCAGAAAACTATTAAAAAATGTATTTTATAATTTGAAAATGACTATTTTTCGCTTTCATATATTCAAAATCACATTCTGGGCCTCAGAAAACAACTTGTAGCAGTAAATAGCACAGTTAACAACTTACACTAAGTTCCAAACTATATTATTTAGCTGACACAATGATGTTGGTTTTAATTAAATTAGTTTTGAGGAATCCAAGAATACTACACACATTTACCAGAATTTTTATAAAGGGCTGGAAAAAAATTGTCAATGAATTCATCACTATTGGTTTCAATCATCTGAATCAATATTTAAGCAACACTTCAATTTCAAACATTTCCTATTACATACTTGACAAAAATTGTGCCATAAAGTCTAAGTTCATAAGAGGAAGAAAAAGACATTGGACAAGAGAATCAAATATTAAAATTACAATTATTTGGTAATTCCACACTCTTTGTCCCTCATACACTATATAATTAAAAGTTAATTTAATGTCATTCCAAAAACCTCTCATTTTGCCCGTGTTGGATACAGAATTCTTCCAGTGAGGAGGCCAAACAAAGTTCCTCCTACTTACATACTGCCAAGGACAAAAGGCAGACTCATCAAAAGATTCCCACCAAGAACTCCGCGACGTCAACTATTTCACTGATATACGTGTAAAAGAAAATTCCGTCTATACAGCCTTGATCCTTGGGAAATGGCTCATCTGTCAGGGATCTTCCATCCACCATTCAAAATGACGAACGAAAAACTGTGCAATGCAGATTGTTCACTTAGGGTTAACAATGTAATTTTATCAGTCAAAACCAACAGATAGAAAAGACTACTTATACATACATTCAGTCTCTGAATATATAATTCTATAAAATTAAGATACAAAGGTAAATGCTCTTTAAAATAACCTAAAAGAAAAAATGTCTTAATTTTATTGGGAATTAGGATGTTTATAAACAAACGGTTTAAGAACTAGTCTGGAAAAACAAGGCTAAAACTACCTTAAACAATAGATAATCATTAAAGAGTCTTCAGACATAGGTTAAAATATTCTTCGCACATAAATTTTTACATAACTTCACCCCTACCATTCTAACAGAGTATTATGCTCTAATAAGGACTATCCTAATCTTCGCCCAGCAATATTTTCAGGCTGATATTATTATTCTCATTTTCTTGAATAATATCCATACTCCAGGGCCATTTTCCTTCTCATATTCAATATCGTGCATGCTTGTATCAAGGTTCCTTTCTTCATATCCTGTCACAGTATCAATCACTGCCTCCTGTCCACTCAATCCACTTTTGATTTATCAGCTGCCGTCTTTCTGGACTCCATAACTCGACCCAAACCATTTTAACAAGACATTGACAAATAGCACCCAGTATCACATCAACCTGTTCCACTTAGTAAACTAAGAAACAGTAACTGTGACATCTCTGCATAAGTATTCCATTCTATTCCCTAGACTGATGTATATTAATGAGGAGATGGTATTTGAAATGCTTCTTCCACATCAGCATCTAACATGATCAAATTAGGAAATGGGATGATTTATTAAATTTTGTAGAGCTGAAATATTTCTTTATATCGCTATATGTGTGGTTTCAGAAAGTGAGCTGTTGCTTTCAATTTTTCTACTGAAGATGTGCCTGCATTTCACAGACGAATTATTGTCTTTAAAAAGATTGCAAGAAGGCAAAATGTTATTAAGCAAATGCTCAGTAAAACAAACTAAATCAGTTTTAAAATTCCTAATTTAATGTAAATCTTGGTTGTTTCACTGAAATTCAGTTTGTGATCTTATTAAGTCATATTTGCATCGTACTGTCTTGCTGTAGGACAGTTTTAAATTTATAGCATTACCAAGCAGCTTCACTTCTTGACTTTTAAGATATGTCCTCGATAAAATAATTGCTCTATAAGCACACATTTTGTTCTTATTTTCAGATATAAGACAAAATAAAGATCAATGGGTTAATAAAAAAAATAGAATAAAAATACAAAATCTACTATTTGAGTCACTTCCATAATTTTCATAATTAGATGTTAAAATATTTCTACTAAAGTGCTCCCCAACTTAAAGTCCAGTAGCTGTTTCACGGGCAGTTTAGACTTTAAACAATGAATTAGTTTTCACATCATATCTGTATATGAAAGGGATATTTAATATGTTCACCAAAAAAGTCAAAGCGGAAATGAGAAAGAATAAATGTAAAACTCGTATATTTTACTTATACAGATTTTCATCTTACCCCATCTTCTATTTTCTAGATATCCATATATTCTAAAAGTCAAACTCTACTCATTTTAAAACTGTAGGGTTTCCAAGTACAAAACTCACATTTAAGTCTAGATCTAAGCTAATCATAGCATACAGGGCATATATATTCAACAGTTTTCTAATAGAGCCACCAATGATTCCTTTTGGTTCATGGACGAATCAAAAGATTATAATTAACGAATTCTGAAGGAGCTCTAATTTCATCCATTGATTAGAAAACACCCATAAATTTCAATAGAGCAATGCAATGCAGGTGCTATATGAGAAGGCAGAAAACATTACAAAACCAAGAAAATGATAGATCATCCAGGAAAGAATTAATTGGGATTCCCAGATATTTACTACTTAGATTTTATTATGTGAACAAGGATCATATGTTTGTTCACTTCTACATGAAGAGTAATCTTACAGTTTTAAAGAGGCTAATCTAATTTCTAAATTAAACAAAAAATTCAGCATTATTCAAGTTGAAGAAATAACATGATAATACTACATTATTAAAATAAGGTAAATCTTTCTCCTTAATACTCAGAAAAGGACACCAGAAAAGGTAAAACATCAGAAATGCTATCCCTTCTTCCGTAAATAGATAATCAAGGCATGGAGAAAATGAGAATTAAACATATTTTTTAAATTTGTTAAACTAGGGGCCTGCCCAGTGGCGTAGTGGTTAAGTTCGCGCACTCCACTTCAGCAGCCCAGGGTTCACAGGTTTAGATCCCGGGCGTAGACCTACCCACCGCTCCTCAAGCCATGCTGTGACAGCATCCCACTCACAAAAACATAGAGGAAAATTGGCACAGATGTTGGCTCAGGGCCAATCTTCTTTATTAAAAAAAAAAAAGCAGGGTGGGAGCTGGCCTGGTGGTGTAGCAGTTAAGTTTGCACACCCTGCTTTGGTGGCCCACGGATCACCAGTTCGGATCCTCAGTGTGGACCTAAGCACTGTTTATCAAGCCATGCTGTGGCAGGCGTCCCACATATGAAAAAATAGAGGAAGATGGGCACAGATGTTAGCTCAGGGCCAACCTTCCTCAGCAAAAAGAGGAAGATTGGCGGCGGATATTAGCTCAAGGCTAATCTTCCTCAAAAAGAAAAAACCTGTTAAACTAGTAAAATAAGATAAAATAGAAGCAAACTCAAGTATACTGTGGTATATAATATATAGAAATAATAATTTAAATGATTTTTTAAAAAAATCTAACATTTTTACTGGCCTTTACAGTTTATAATGTACTTTCAATACACTTTTATTAGATAAATACATTTTCAAAAATCACATTACATTCTCTCTCCAATTAACAAACATTTCTCACATGTTCTACTTGTAATACCATGCTCTTAATGAAAATTTTACTAATTTTCTCTAATACACAATAATCAACCTCTTGCATAATATCCTTGACACTTGCAGTCTACAAAAAAACAATTAGTGGATTTAAACTGTCTCATTCAATGTTTGTCTCCTCTGTGTGGGAGTGTGGGAGTGTGTATGCACACCTGGTGTGCTTCTCTTATCATCCCACTTTAAATGCTTCTTGTGAGTAGAAACCTATACAGCACTAAAGGGAAAAGAAATCACAGAGATAGGGAAACCAAACCATACACTTTATGAAACAGAAAAAACGTATTTCAGAATTCAGTAATTCCTTCAAATTTATGTTAACTCTTCAAGCCTGGAGATACAATAACGTGTCGATATCTATGTACATAGACACATTTGCAGCATGAAGGAGAAACACAGGAAATGAAACAAAACAATTCATTAAAGAAATGGCTGATTTCAAATGTCATTCCTTGTGTTTATAAAATTCAGTAAAATAGTCTATATAAAATAATTGCTACATAAATGAGAGAAATAGAAATTTTATAAATAGATTTATAATTACCCTAGGAAAATCTAATATCAATAAAGGAAATTTCAAAATATTATTATTATAGTTCCTACTGAGAACATATATTATGTTCATACATATGTACTTAGAGAATGCACAATTTTAAGAAATCGCCTGAGTCAATGATCACCTCACGTCACACCAAGGGTCTTCAATATGACTCGTTGAATCAAAATCAAAACATATATCTATTAAGAAAAAAGATTCATGCTAAAGAGCCCAGAGAGTCAATAATACCAGTAAAGACTTGTCTAGGAATGCCTACTTCATGACTACATCTGTAAAAGTCCTGAATGCTAGCTACACTCAATGGGTTGTCTGGATATAGTATAATACATAGCATTATTTTAGCTCCCTGTGAGGCAATAAGAAGAAAATCAAGATGACTGTGGAGTCTTCAATACAAAGAAGTGACTAACAAAGTTAGAAAACAAATCAAGAGATGAGTGAGAACAAAAAGAGATGAAAATTTATTAGAAAATAAACCATAATCATCTCAATGGATAAGAAAAAGCACTTGACAAAAATCAACACCTACTGTTGATAAAAACATTCTCAGCAAACAAGAAATATGGAGGGTTCTTTTTCAGTTTTATAAAGGGCAGTCACAAAATACCTACAGCTAACATCAAATTTTAAGGTGAAAGACTGAATACTTTCTCCTAAGACAGAGGAAATGGCAAAGATGCTCAGTCTCAGGACTTTTCTTCAGCACTGAACTGGAAATCCAGGACAATGCAGTGAGCCAATAAAACTGAAAAGATGACATACAGTTTAAAAAAGAGAAGTAAAACTGTCTCAATTTTCAGGTAAAATGATTGTTTACACAGAAAATCCTAAGCTATACTCAAAATATTTACAAGAACTAATAAAAGCAGCAAGGTTACAAGATTTGAAATAAATATACAAAAACATATTAAATAGATATTGTGCAAAACATATAATATACAAAATATATAATATGTAGTCAATTAAATTTCTATATATTGGCAGCAAATTATTGGAAAATGAAATTTAAAAATAATTCCTTTTCAATAGTAACAAAAATTAAAAATAAATTTAGCAAAATATGCAAAACTACTACATTAAAAACTACAAAACATTGTAGGAAAAATAAAGAAAATCCAAATAATGGAGAGAGATAACACGTTTGCAGATTAGAAGACTCAATTTGCTATCATGTCAATTCTCCGACTCTACTGATTCAAATGACCCCCTTCCCAAAGCCGGCACGGCTCAGCTTAGCTCTCAGCTTCTCCTTTGGAGGGTGTGAGGGTAGAGAAAACCGGAACATGCATCCAACATTCCAGCTTTTTGGAGCACTACCCAAGGGGCTGGTTTCTATCTTTCCAGACTCAGAATGCTAATGGAATCAGGATAGTCTGGATGACTGGGAGCTGCTGAAAGCAAGGGGGAGAGGCAGTGGTTTGCTGGGGAACCAGAAGACTTGTGGTGCAGCAAAAAGTGGCCAAAGTGGCTCAGTACAACCAGAAGAAGGAGCCTGACTTGAAACGTCTACTTCAGGAGAGAGGGAGAAGAGTGGAACACGCATCCAGTGTTCCAGGCTTTCAGAGACTTGCCCGAGAGAAAGGTGTATGTCTTGCCTGATTCAGAGTGCTGATGGGGAGCTGGCATACTTTGGATGCCTGGGGTTCACTACAACAAAGGGGAGTGGGGTTGCTTGTTTTCTATAGCATCAGAGAACCTGAATTATTGCAGATATACACCAGAGAGAGCAAAAGATTACAAGCTCCTGAAAAAGAAGTTGGCAAACTTCAAAATGAGAAATTACACACACAAGTCTAGAGAAATTGCAGCCTCCAGAAAAAGGTTTCATAGGCTCCCAAAATCTCTAGCCAGACTGACTGGTGAAGGTATTTCCCTGCACAAAGCAAGTCCCTAAGACTAGGAGAGGTGGCTGTTTTTTTAAATTTACAAAACTCAGCAAAATATTACAAAGCATATGAAGAAAAAGGGAAATAAGACCCAAACAGAGTAACAAAATACATCTCCAGAAAACCATTCAAAAAAAGGGGGATCTATGAATTACCTGACAAAGAATTCAAAATAATTATCTTAAAGAAGTTCAATGATATATAAAAGAACACAGATGTATAACTAAACAAAATCAGAAAAACAATACATGAACAAAATAAGAATATCAACAATGAGACAGAGACTATAAGAAAGATGCAAACAGAAATGCTGGGGCTGAAGAAACAATAACTGAATTGAAACATTCACCAGTGTGTTAAACAGGAGACTGGATCAAGAAAACAAAGAATAAGTAAACTTGAAAGACAGATATTTTGAAATTATTAAATCAGAGGAATAAAACAAAAAACAATAGAGAAAAGAGGAAAAGGCCAAGGAAATTATGGGACACAAACAAGCCAAACAATATATGTATTATAAGAAGTTCCAGAATGAGAAATGAGAGAGAAAGGGACAGAGAGAGCTTAGTTGAAGAAATAATGGAGGAAAACCTTCCCAAATGTGAGGAAGGAAATGGATATTCAAATTCAAGAAGTTCAAAGGACTCCAACTGGGGAACCCAAAAAGGCCCACGCTAAGACTCACTTTAAATAAACTGTCAAAAGTCAAAGACAAGGAGAGAATCTTGAAAGCAGCAAAACAAAAGTGACTTGTCACATACAAGGGAGCTTCCATAAGATTATCAGTGGTTATGTCAGAAGAGACCTGACATGCCACAGAGGAGTGGGATAATATATTCAAGCACTAAAAAAAAAACCCTGCAAACAAAGAATATTATAACCAGCAAAACAATTCTTCAAAAATGAAGAAGAGCGGTGACCAGCCCAGTGCCGCAGCAGTTAAGTTCATGCGCTCTGCTTTGGCAGCCCAGGGTTCACAGGTTTGGATGCAGGTGCAGACAAGCCATGCTGTGGTGGCATCCCACATACAAAATAGAGGAAGATTCACTCAGGGACAATCTTCCTCAAGAAAAAAAGAGGAAGATTGGCAACAGATCTTAGCTCAGGGCCAATCTTCCTCACAAAAAAAAAATGAAGAGGGGCCAACCCCATGGCCGAAAGGTTGAAGTTCTGCTCTCTCCACTTCGGCAGTGAAGGTTCATGGGTTTGGATCCTGGGTGTAAACCTACTCCACTCGTTAGCCATGCTGTAGAGGTGTCCCACATACAAAACAGAGGATGATGGGCACAGATGTTAGTTCAGGGCTAACCTTTCTCACCAAAAAAAAAGAAGAAGAAATAAAGACGTTCCCAAATAAATAAAAGCTTGAGAGATCTCATCACCACTAGACCTGCAAGGAAGTCCTGCAAATTAAAATGAAAGGATACTACACAGTAACACAACAGCTACAAAAATATAACTCAGTAGTAAAGGTAAATATATAAATAAATACAGAATACTGTAATATTGTAATGGTGATAGGTAAAGCAATTTTAATTCTAATATAGAATTTAAAAGACAAAACCGTAAAAAATAACTAACTATAACACTATGTCAATGGATGCACATTATATGAAGAAATAATTGTTTAACAAAATGTCAACAATTGAAGAAGATATGTAAAGGGGACACTAATTCTTTATACTACCCTTGTAAGTATTCATTACAGTTGAAAACATCAGAAAATAAAAAGGTTCCTATATACCAGTAACAAACTAGTGTAATTTAAAACACAATGCCATTTACATTAGCACCCAAAAAAGTAAGTACTTAGGTTTAAATCTAACAAAATATGTACAACACCTATTTTAGAAAAATTACAAAACTCTGATGAACAATATCAAAGAAGAGCTAAGTAAATGGAGAGATATTCCATTTTCATCGATATGAAGACAATATTGTCAAGACAACAGTTCTTCCTAACTGATCTCTAGATTCAATGCAATCCCAATCAAAATCCCAACAAGTGATTTTGTGGATATCAACAAATTGATTCTGAAGATTATATGGACAGACAAAAGACCCAGACTAGCCAACACAACACTGAAGCAGAGCATGCTGGAGGACTGACATTAGTAGACTTCAAGGCTTACTATAAAACTACAGTAATCAAGACACTATGGTACCGGCAAAAGAACAGAAATTAATCTTAATGGAACAAAACAGAGAGCCCAGAAACAGACTCAGATAAACAAAATCAGCCGTTCTTTGAGAAAGGAGCAAAAGCAATACAATGGAGCAAAGATATTCTTTTCAACAAATGGTGTTGGAGCACTTGGACATACACACGCAAAAAAAATTAATCTAGACACTGACCTTATACCTTTCACAAAAATTAACTCAAAATGGATCACACACTAAGTGTAAACCAAAAACTATAAAATTTCTATGAGATAAAAGAGGAGAAAACCTAGATGACCTTGGATATGGTGGTGACTTTTTCTTTTCTTTTCTTTCTTTTTTTTTTTTTTGAGGAAGATGGGCCCCGAGCTAACATCTGTTGCCACCCTCCTCTTTTTCCTTGAGGAAGATCATCGCCGTACTAACAACTGTGCCAATCCACTTGGGATGCTGCCACAGCATGGCTTGACAAGCAATGCTACGTCCATGCCCAGGATCCAAAGCTGTGAATCCCAGGTCACTGAAGCAAAGTGCGCAAACTTAACCACTACGCAACTGGGCCGGCCTGATGGTGGTAACTTTTTAGATACAACACCAAAGGCATGATCCATGAAAGAAATAATTGATACACTGGGCTTCTTTAAAATTTAAAACTTCTTTTAGCTGGAGCAATTAGGCAAGAAAAAGAAATAAAGGGATACAAATTGCAAAGGAAGAAGTAAAACTGTCACTATTCAAAAATGACATGAAAACCCTAAAGAATCCACCAAAAAACTATTAGAAATAATCAACGAATACAGGAAAACTGAAGGGTACAAAATCAACATACAAAAATCAGTTGTGTTTGTACATACTGATAATGAACTAGCAGAAAGAGAAATCAAGAATATAATTCCATTTACAATCACAACAAAAAGAACAAAACACCTAGGAATAAATTTAACCAAGGAGGTAAAAGACCTGTACACTGAAACTAAAAGACATTACTGAACAAAATCAAAAAAGACATAAAGAAATGGAAACATATTCCACGCTCATGGATTGGAAGAATAAACATGGTTAAAATGTCCATATTACCTTAAAACAATCTACAGATTCACTGCAATCCCAATCAGAATCCCAATGACATTCCTCAGAGAAACAGAACAAAGAATCCTAAAATGTGGCTGGAACAACAAAAGACCTCAAATAGCCAAAGCAATCCTGAGAAAAAAGAACAAAGCTGGAGGTATCACATTCAAATTATACTACAAAGCTATAGTAATCAAAACAGCGTGGTACTGGAAGAAAAACAGGCACACAGATCAAGGGAACAGAATTGAGAGCCCAGAAATAAAACCACACACCTATGGACAGTTAATCTTTGAGAAAGGAGCCAAGAACATACAGTGGAGAAAGGGAAGTCTCTTCAGTAAATGGTTCTGGGAAAACTAGACTGCAACATGCAAAAGAATAAAAGTAGACCACTATCTTACATCATACACAAAAATTAACTGAAAACAGATTAAAGGCTTGAATGTAAGACCTGCAACCATAAAATTCCTAGAAAAAAGTAAAGGCAGTACACTCTTTGACATCAGTCTTAGCAGTATCTTTTTGAATACATGTCTACTGAGGCAAGGGAAACAAATGAAAAAATAAATAAATGGTACTGCATCAGGCTAAAAAGCTTCTGCACAGCAAAGGAAATTACAAACAAAACGAAAATACCACCCACAAACTGGGAGAGAATATTGGCAAATCATATATCCAACAAGTGGTTAATTTCCAAAATATATAAAGAACTCATACAACTCAACTCAAAAGAATGAACAGCCTGATCAAAAAATGGGCACAGGCATTTTTCCAAAGAAGTTAAACAGATGGCCAACAGGCACATGAAAAGATGTTTGGCATCACTAATTATTAGGGAAATGCAAAGCAAAACTACAATGAGAAATCACCTCACACTCGCTGGAATGGCTATAATTAACAAAACAAAAAATAATAAGGGTTAGAGAGGACGTGGAGAAAAGGGATCCCTCATACAGTGCTGGTGAGAATGCAAACTGGTGCAGTCACTATGGAAGACAGTCTGGCAGTTTCTCACAAAGCTAATCATACTCTTATCATATGATGCAGCAGTGGTGCTCCTTGGTATTTACCCAAAGGAGTCAAAAACTTATGTCCACACAAAAACCTGCATATGGATGTTTATAGCAGCTTTATTCATAACTGCCCAAACCTGGAAGCAACCTAGATGCCCTTCAATAGGTTAATGGATAAACAAACTGTGGTACATACAGACAATGGAGTATTATATAGCACTAAAAAGAAATGAGTTATCAAGCCATGAAAGGACATGGAAGAATCTCAATTGCACATTACTAAGTGAAAGAAGCCAAGCTGAAAAGGCTACATATTGTATCATTCAAACTACATGGCATTCTGGAAAAGGCAAAACTACAGAGACAATAAAAAGATGAGTGGTTACCAGAGGTTGGGGAGAAATGAGGAGGGTGAATAGGCAGAGCAGAAAGGAGTTTTAGGGCAGTGAAATTATTCTGTATTAAATTATAAGGTCATACAGACATTACATGTCATTACACATTTATCTAAACCCGTGGAACATATAACACCAAGGGTGAACCCTAATGCAAACTATGGCTTAAACTTTCCAATCAAAAGATGCAGACTAGATAAATGGATTTAAAAAACAAGATGCCATTACATGCTATCTACAAGAGACTGACCTTAGAAATCAGCTGAAAGTGAAAGGATGAAAAAAGATATTCTATGCAAATGGTAACCCAAAGAAAGAGGGATGGACATAATTTATATTAGACAAAACAGACTTTAAGTCAAAAACTGTCATAAGATGTAAAGAAGGACATTACGTAATAGTAAAAGAGTCAATTCACCAAGAAAACATAACAATTATAAATATATATACACCTAATATCAAGGTATTCAAATATATGAAGCAAACATTGACAGAACTGAAGGGAGAAATAGAGTAAGACAATAAAAACATGAGAGTTCGATACACTACTTTCAATAATGTATAAAACAAACATACAGGAGATCTATAAGGAAAGAGAGGCCTGAATAACACTGTGGACCAATTGGACTGAACAGACACATACAGAACACTCCATCCAATACCAGCAGAATACACACTCTTCTCAAATGCACATGGAAAATCCTCCAGAGCAGATGAGATGTTAGGACACAAAACAAGTCTTAACAAAGTTAAGAAAATTGAAATCATATGAAGTATCCTTTCTAACCACATTGGAATGAAACTAGAAATCAGCAGCAACAGAAAAACTGGAAAATCCATAAATATGTGGAAATTAAACAACATACTCTTGAAAAACCAAGGGGTCAAGGAAGAAATAACAAAGGAAATCAGAAAATATTTTGAGACAAATGAAAATGAAAAGACAACATACCAAAACTCATGGGTTGCAACAAAAGCAGTCCTAAGAGGGTAGTTTACAGTGGGAAATGCATACATTAAAAAAGACAAGAGATCTCAAACCAACCACCTAACTTTACATCTCAAGGACCTAGAAAAAGAAGAACTACATCAAAGTTAGCAGAAGGAGGGATTAATGATGATCAGAGCAGAAATAATGAAATAGGGTATAGAAAAACAATTTAAAAAAAAATGAAACTTCAGAGTTTGCTACTCAAAAAGACCAATAAAACTGGCAAGCCCTTAACTAGATTAACTAAGAAAAAATGGAAACTCAAATAACTAAAATCAGATATGAAAGAGATATGAAAGAGGATATTACAACTGACACCAAAGAAATAAAAAGGATTATGAGATTACTATGAACAATTATACACCAACGAATTGGATAACCTAAAAGAAATTAATAAATTCCTAGAACTATACAATCTACCAAGACGACATCATGAAGAAATAGAAAATCTGAACAGATTTATAACAAGAGGACTGAATCAGTAATGAAAAACCTCCCAATGAATAAAAGCTCAGGAACAGACAGCTTCAATGGAGAAGTTTACCAAACATTTAAATAGGAATTAATGCCAATCCCTCTCAAAATCTTCCAAAAAAGTGAAGAGGACGGAACACTTCCAAACTCATTTTATGGGCCAGCAATTATTACCCTGATACCAAAGCCAGACAAAGATGCTACAAAAAAACTACAAACCAATATCCATGATGAATATTGATGCAAAAACTCAACAAAATACAAGCAAAACAAATTCAATAGTGCATTAAAACAATTATACACCATAACCAAATAAGATTTATCCCTTGAATGCAAGGATTGTTGAATATACAAAAATCAATAAATGTAATATACCACATTAACAGAATGAAGAACAAAAATTACACAATCATCTCAATTGATGTAGAAAAGCTCATTTGACAAAACTGGAAAGCATTCAACAAATTAGGAATAGAAGGAAACTACCCCAGCATAATAAAGGTCATACATCAAAGGACCAGAGCCAACATCATACTCAAGAGTGAAAAACTGAAAGCTTTTCCTCTAAGATCAAGAACAAGACAAGGATGCCCATACTTGCTACTTCTATTCAACATAGTACTAGAATTCCTAGCCAGAGCAATGAGGCAAGAAAAAGACATTAAAGGCATCCAAATTGGAAAGGAAGAAGTAACATTATCTCTGTTTACAGATGACATGATTTTATATGTAGAAAATCCTAAGATTATACACACACAAAAAACTATTAGACCTAATAAACAAATTGAATAAGTTATAGGTTACAGAATCAACACTCAAAAATCAGCTGCATTTCTATCAATTAACAACGAACAATCCAAAAAGGAAATTAAGGAAACAAACCCACATATGATAGCATTAAAAATAACAAAATACTTAGGAACAAACTTAACCAAGGAAGCAAAAGTGTTACACACTCTAAAATACAAAACACTGTTGAAAGAAATTAAAGATGATGTAAATAAATGCAAAGACATTCATGTTCATGGCTCGAGAAGACTTAATAATGTTAAAATGTCCCTACTATCAAAGCTATCTACAGATTGAACGCAATCTCTACCAAAGTTCAAATGGCATTTTTTGCAGAAATAGAAAAATAAAATGTTTAATTGATATGGAATCTCAAAGGACCCCAAACAGCCAAAGCAATCTTGAGAAAGAACAAAGCTGAAGGCTTCACACTTCCTGACTTCAAAATATTTTACGAAGCTACAGTAATCAAAACAGTATGATGTGGCATAGAGACAGACATATGGACCAATGGAATGAACAGAGAGCCCAGAAATAAACCCTTGAGTATATGGTCAAATGATCTTACAATGGTAATGACAATGGTAACAAGACTACACAATAGGGAAATAAGAGTCTTTTTCAATAAATGTTGGGAAAACTGGATATCCACAAGCAAAACAATGAAGATGGACCCTTATCTTACACCATATACAAAAATTAACTCAAAATGGATTAAAGACACAAACATAAGTCCTAAAACTATAAAACTCCTAGAAGAAAACATAGGGGAAGAGCTTCATGACGTTGGAATGGGCAATGATTTCTCGCATATGACACCAAAAGTACAGGTAACAAAAAGCAAAAATAGACTAATGAGACTACAATAGACTTAGAAACTTCTGTGCTAGAAAGGAAAAAATCAACAGAGTGAAAAGACAAGCTATCAAATAGGAGAAAATATTTGCAAAGCATACATCAAATAACAGGTTAATAGCCAGAACATATTAAAAAAAAACTCCTACAACTCATTAACAAAAGAACAATCAGATTAAAAATTGGTCAATGGGGCCAGTTTCGTGGCGATGCGGTTGAGTTCACATGCTCTGCTTCAGCGGCCCAGGGTTTGCCGGTTCAGATCCCGGGCGCAGACCTATACACCACTTATCAAGCCATGCTGTGGCAAGCATCCCATATACAAAGTAGAGAAAGATGGGCACAGATGTTAGCTCAGGGCCAGTCTTCCCCAGCAAAAAGAGGAGGATTGGCGGAGGATGTTAGCTCAGGGCCAACCTTCCTCAAAAAAAAAAAAAATTGGTCGAAAGACTCAAACATTTCTCTAAAGAAGATGTGTAAATGGCCAATAGGCCTATGAAAAGATTCTCAACATCACTAAATCATCAGCAAAATGCAAATCAAAACCACGAGATATCACCTCACATCTGTTAGGATGGCTAGTATCAAAAAAAAAATTAATGGGGCCAGCCCCATGGCCAAGTGTGAAGTTTGCACACTCCACTTCAATGGCCCAGGGTTTCACTGGTTCACATCCTGGGCACAGACACGGCACCGCTCATCAAGCCATGCTGAGGTGGCATCCCACATGCCACAACTACAAGGACCTACAACTAAAAAAATATGCAACTATGTACTGGGGGGCTTTGGGGAGGAAAAGGAAAAAAAAAATAAAACCTTAAAGAAAAAATTTAACAAGTGTTGGCAAAGATGCGGAGAGACTGGAACCCTTGTGCACTGTTGGTAGGATTGTAAAATGATGCAGTTGCTATGGAAAACAGTAGGGAGATTCATCAAAAAATTAAAAATAGAACTATCGTATGATTCAGCAATCCCACTTCTGGGTATACATACAAAAAGAACTGAAAACAGGATCTTGAAGAGATATTTGCATGTTCATGTTTATTGCAGCATTATTCACTATATCCAAGTTGTGGAAGCAACTTAAATGTCCACTGATGGATTTGAATAAAGAAAAAGAAGGAAATCCTTTCCCATGCCACAACATGGATAAAACTTGGGATATTATACTAAGTGAAATAAGCAAATCAAAAAAGACAAACACTGATGATTCTACTTATATATGAGTTGTCTAAAGCAATAAAACTCATAAAAACACAAGTAGAATGGTGATTGCTAGGATATGGGAGGAAAGGGAAAATGGGAGTTGTTCTTCCATGGGGAGAGAGTTTCAGTCCCAAAAGATGAAAAAGGTATAGAGATCTGTTGGTAAAACAATGTGTATACAGTTAACAATACTGAAATGTATACTGAAAAATTGTTAAAAATTATAGTTAATGTGTTTTTTACTAAAATAAAAAAATTAATTTGAATGCATCATAGATACAAACATAAAAGTTAAAACTATAAATGTAAATTAAAACCATAAGATGCCACTACAAGCCCACCACTTTGGCTAAAATTAAAAAGGCTAACAACACCAAGTGTTGGTGAGTTTGTAGTTAGCTAGAACTCATAAACATTGTTGGTGTGAATACAAACTGATATAGCCATGGAAAACCATTTGAAAAACTATTTGTTTCTTGTAAAACTAAATAGACACCTACCCTGTGACTCAGAAGTTCTACTAGTAGGTATTTACTTAAGAGAAACAAATGCAGAAATCCATAAAAAGACTTGTAAAAGAAATGTTTATAGCAGCTTTATTCATAATAGTCAAACACAGAAACAGCCTGGGAGTCCATAAACAGATAAACTATGTTATCTTCACTACTTAGCAATAAAAAGGAACAAAGTAGTGATAACCAGATCAAAGCATTATGCTAACTTTAAGAAGCCAAATGCAAAATATTACTATATGACTACATTTACATCAAATTCTAGAAAAAAATGTGATATATTCATATAACAGAATACTATGCAACGATAAAAAGGAATGTGCTACTAACATACACAACAACATGGGGATGAATCTCAAAGTATCATGCTGAAGAAAAATCTGTAGCACTCATGAAAACTCATCTATGGTAGAAAAAAATCAAAACAGTGGTTGCCTCTGAGAATGTAAACAGGAATTTACTGGCAACGATTACGAGGGAACTTTCTGGGGTAATGATAATGTTCTATATCTTGACAGGTATATACATTTGTCAAAACTCAGCAAGTGCATGCTTAGAATTTATGCATTTCGATGTAAATAAATTTTGTCTCAAAGAAAAAAATTTCAAAGTTTTTGTTTGCAAAAGAAAAAATTTATAAAGGAATACTGAACTCTACTTAGTGAAAGTATGCTGAAGTATTTAAGCAGAAAGCCTACTGATGTCTGCAACTGGAAATGTAACCAAAAATTAGGATGAATTAATTAATGAACAGAGAGAGGAAGAAATAAATGAAGAAAGAGACGGATCCGATAAAGTAAGTAAAATGTTAATGGTAATATCTAAGTGGTGGATATATGAGTATTCACTGTAAAATTCTTTCAATTTTGCTGTATGCTTGAAGTTTTTCATAAAAATATGTTGGAAAAAATGTATGGGACATATTAGAAACAGTGATTAGAGGGAAATTCACAGCCTTAAATACTTTTATCAATAGAAATAAAGCACAAATAAAAATTCCCAGCTGAAAAGACTAGAAAAAGAATAACAAGCTAAAAAAAATTACAAAGCAGGAAATAAGGATAAGAGCAGGAATTAACAAGGTAGACAACAGAGAAACAGACGATTTAAATAATAAGTCAAAATCAAACTTTTAGAAAAATAACAAAATAGACAATTCTCTAGCTAACTTAAAGAGAAAGCACAAATACAAAAGAATAAATGACAAGAGGAAAATAAGCAGTGAAACAGAAGAAAACTAAATTCTAAATCATCAGAGACTACTTTGCAGACTTCTAGGCAAATAATTTTCAAAATATAGATGATATGGATAATATACCAGAAAAATACAGTTTATCAAAATTAAGCCTATAAGAAATATAAAGTTTAAATTGACCAATTCCTGTTGAAGAAATAAAGTTATCAATGACCCACTGGACAAAAAGGCAGCAGGTCCAGACGGTTTCACAAATCTCCCAAAACTTCAAAGACCAGGTAGTCTCAATGCTACACAAATCGTTCCAGAGCATTAAAAATGAAGGACAACTTCCCAGTTCTTTTTATAAAGCAAGGATAACGCTAATACCTAAACCTGATAAACATGGCACAAAAAAAGAAAAATGACAGACCACTATCACATATGAATATCAATGTAAAGTATTACATTAAAAAAATTAGTGAACACGGGTCGGCCCCGTGGCATAGTGGTTAAGTTTGGCGCACTCCATGTCAGTGGCCCAGGTTTGTGGGTTCGGATCCCAGGCACAGACCTACACCGCTCATCAGCCATGCTGTGGTGGCGACTCACATATACAGTGGAGGAAGATTGGCACAGACGTTAGCTCAAGGCTAATCTTCATTAGCAAAAAAGAAAAAAGAAATTAGTAACCAGAATCCCACACTACATTAAGAAAATAATACACCAAGAGATTTATTCCAGAAATGCAAGATTAGTTCCTTAATAGATATAAGGGAATAAAAGACATATGATTATATCCACAGATGATGAAAAACCCTTCAACAAAATTCAACATCCATTCCTGAAATAAAAAACCAAGAAAATAAGAAGTGATAGACTGTTTCTTAACAAGACAAAATACATACACTTTAGCCCTAGAGCCAGCATATTTCTTACTGGGAAAACACTCGAGGCATTTACACTAAAATAAAAAAAAGACAAGGATGTATATCATCTCCACTGCTATTCAATATTTTACTGGAGGTAAAAATCCAATGCAATTAGATATGAGAAAGCAAATGGAAGAATAAAAATTGGAAAAGAAGTAAAACTATTTCTATTTGCAGATGATATCATAGTATATCTGAAAATCCCAGAGGAAAAACACTATAACCAACTCAAACAACAAAAGAATTGAGTAAAGTAGCAGGAGATAAAATTAACATAACCCATACTACCCAAAGTAACCTACAGATTCAATGCAATCCCTACCAAAATTCCAATGGCATTTTTCAGAGAAACAGAACAAACAATCCTAAAATTTGTACGGAACTACAAAAGACTCTGAAGATCCAAAGTAATCTTGAAAAAGAATATCAAAGCTGGAGGCATCGTGCTTCCTGATTTAAAACTACACTACAAAGCTATAGTCATCAAAACAGTATGATATTGGCATAAAAACAAACACATAGATCAAGAGAACAGAATAGAAAGCCCAGAAATAAACCCACACATGTATAGTCAATTAATTTACAACAAGGAGCCAAGAATATACAATGGGGAAATAATAGTCTCTTCATCAAATGGAGCTGAGAAAACTGGACAGCCACATGCAAAAGAATGAAACTGGACAACCGTCTTACACCATACACAAAAATCAACTCAAAATGGATTAAAGACTTAACATAAGACCTAAAACCATAAAACTCCTAGACAAACATAAGCGGTAAGCTCCTTGACATCAGTCTTGGCCATGATTTTTAGGATCTGACACCAAAAGCAAAGGCAACAAAAGCAAAAATCAACAAACAGGACTACATCAAACGACAATGCTTCTGTACAGCAAAGGAAACCATCAACAAAACGAAATGGCAACCTATGGAATGAGAGAAAATATTTGCAAAGCATATATCTAATAAGAGGATAAAGTCTGAAATATATAAAGAACTCATACAACTCAATAGCAAAAAACAAACAATACAATTGAAAAATGGGCAGAGGATCTGAATAGACATTTTTCCAAAAAATACATACAAATGGCCAAGAGGTACATGAAAAGATGATCAACAGCACTAATCCTCAGGGAAATGCAACACAAAACCACAATGAGGTATCACCTCACACCTGTTAGAACATCTATCATCAAAAAGACAAGAGATGGCAATGCTGGCAAGGACGTGAGGAAAAGCAAACCCTCGCACAGCAATCCACTTCCGGCTATAGATCCAAAGGAAATGAACACAGGATCTCAAAGAGACATCTGCACTTCCGTGTTCACTGCAGCATTATTCACAACAGTCAAGACACAGAAACAACCAAAGTGTTTGTCAAAGGATGAATGGATAAAGAAGATGTGGTATACACATCTACAATGGAATATTATTCAGCCATGATAAAGAAGGAAATCCTGCCATTTGTGACAACATGGATGGACCTTAAAGGTATTATGCTAAGTGAAATAAGCCAGACAGAGAAAACTGATACTGTCTGATCTCATCTCTATGTGGGATCTAAAAAAGCCAAACTCAGAAACAGAGATTGAAATGGTGGTGTTTACCAGAGGGTACGAGGAAGAGAAAATGGGGAGATGTTGGTCAAAGAGTCCAAACTTCCAGTTATAAGATGTATAAGTTCTGGGAATCAAATGTTCAATATGATGATTATAGTTAGTAACAGTGTATTAAATACCTGAAAGTTTCTAAGAGAGATCTTAAATGTTTTCACCACAAAAAAGAAATGGCGATTATGCAATGTAAAGAAGGTGTTAGCTAAGAGTATGGGGGTAATCATTTTGCAGTATATAAGCATATCAAATCAATGCGTTGTACACCTTAAACTTACACAATGTTATATGTCAATTATATCTCAATAAAGCTGGAGAAAATAAAATAAAATAAATATTGAATTCTGTAGACTTCATAGAGAGAAACAATAACTATTTAGATATTATAATGGAAGGGAAAATTTCATTTATAACGGCAGTAAAGAAGCTAAAATACTTTGGAACAAAGTTAGCAAGAAGTGAGCAAAAGTTATATGAGGAAAACTTTGAAACACTCCTGAATCACAAAAAAAAGTAGACTAGAACAAATGAAAAATCATCCCTTTGCCCTTAGAACAACTCAACATGATAAAGACATCAGTTCTCCTTAATTTATAAGTTTAATAAAATCCCAATAAAAACACCAACAAGCCTTTTCAATGGACCAAAATGAGTTAGTACCAAAGTTTATATGAAAATAAAGTTCAAATGAAAAGAATAGCCAAGAAAGCCAATATACCCCAATAAAATAAAATAATAGCCAAGAAAACATGGGAAAAGAAAAGCTAAAAGTCAAAGGGGGAACTACCCTACCCAACAGTAAAATATACTATAAAGTTTCTATAATTATAAGTGTGGTACTGGTGCATAAACAGACAAGCAGATCAGTGGAATACATATAAAGTCCAGGAAAAGACCCAAGTACTAATGGAATTTAGTATATTATAAAAGGGGCATTACAAATCACTGGGGTAAAGATGGACCTTTTAATAAGTGGTGATGTGACAACATCAACTGGAAAGAGAAAGAAAAAATCCAAACCCCATATAATACACAAGAATAAACCCAAACAGATAAAAGATTCAAATGTAAAAAGTGAAACAAACAAGTGTACTAGAAAAGAATATGAATTCTTCTATATCTGGATGTAAGGAAAGAATTTCTCTATGGTCTGAATATAAGGAAAGATGAGATGAAAGAAATGAGTGATAAAATTTGACCACATATAAGAAAAAAACTTTTGCATAGTCAATAATACCATAAACGAAATCAAAAGACAACTGAAATACTAAGAGAAAACATTTGCCACATGTATCACAGCTAGAGGGCTAACATATTTAGTAAATAACTTAAAAATTGAAGGAGCAAAAACTCAAAAGAAATGAAGAGAAAATTCAGACACAGAAAAGATAGAAAAATGGCCCACAAACATATAAAAAGATGTTCAATCTCACTTATGATAAAAAGAGATAAAAACTAAAACACACTAAAATACCATTTCTCATTATCAGATTGGCAAACATTTAAAAATGACAACACATTCTATTGGTGAGGCTGTGAGGAAACAGGACCCTCATACATTAATGACAGGAATTTGGCAATTTCTAACAAAACAACAAACTTATTTACCTTTTGATCCAGCAATCCTACTTCTAGGAGTTTCCCGTGAAGATACACCTCCACGAATACAAAACTACTCACACACAAGGTTATTTACGGCAGCTTTTCAGTAACTGCAAAATACTGGCGGTGCCCTTAATGCCCACACCTAGCAGACTGGCTAAACAAATTACAATACGTCCACACAATAAAGTACTAAGCAGCTAGAGAAAATGACTAATGGGCCAGCCTGGTGGCACAGTGGTTAAGTGAGCACATTCTGCTTCGGCAGCCTGGGGTTCGCCAGTTCGCATCCCAGGTGCAGACCTACGCACCATTTGTCAAGCTATGCTGTGGCAGGCGTCACACATATAAAGCAGAGGAAGATGGGCACAGATGTTAGCTCAGGGCCAGTCTTCCTCAGCAAAAAGAGGAAGATTGGCGGCAGATGTTAGCTCAGGGCTAATCTTCCTCAAAAAAAAAAATGAATAAGATTACCATTAATTGATATAGAGCAATTTGCAAGATATATTAGTAAACAAAAAAAGCATCTGCAGTGTGCCATAAATACAATTACTACTTTATTTAAAAAGAAACAGAGGGAAGCTAAACACAAACTAACAGGATTAGTTACCTGAGGGTGGTTAGGAACAAGCGAGAAGGGAGAAAGGAGAGTGCTATATCCAAAAGACATAGTGCTTTCATTTGGAACCATATTATCTTTCACATACTAAAAAAAAGGGGGGACAAATAAGTAAATAAAATTTTTAAATTTAGGAGGATAAAAACCGTAAAATGAAATATAAACAGAAACGAATGACCCTAACTCTTTAAAGAAACTAAGCATAATGAAGTAGGGAGGAGAACTATGTACCTCCAGAGTAAAGAGTAAAAGAACCAGGAAATATTAAACTCAGTTTGTAAGTTTGTTTTCACAGTGCTATATATCAGCCATTCTGAAACTACTTTCTCTGTACTCTAGAACTGAGGAAATAAGTAAGCATACCATGGATAAGAGGAGTAGGTTTCTCCCTGTTGCAAAAGGAAGTGATTTAATACAGGTCCCGACTTGAGTACTTTGAGAAAAACATAAAGATTATATCAGAAAGAAGAACCCCCTAATTACTCCATAACTCACCCATGGAAACTGCAACCAACTTCACACATCTGACCCCCTCCTCCTGCCATCCCCCAGAACACACTTTACCTCTAGATTATTTTTCACACGTGTAACAACAAAGGGTTCTGAAAGTATTTAACTTTCTATGACTGAAATCACTCTTTTCTACTAAAAAGCACAGAGACCATTAATAAAACACCTTCAGCTTCAGAACTGTACTATATGGTACTTTTTCTATGAAAAACTCACTACTTTCATCTTCTCTATTTAAACTAAAGCCTTGATTATATAAACTGTTCAAGGAATGAGCTGTTCAATTTTCTTGTTAAACGAAGATTAACCTACAAACTCATTTAATTTAAACATTTTGAAGAATAAATTCCTAAAATATATTTCCTAAAATAATATAGTGTACAGAAAATGGATAATGCATTTTCTCAAAATTTAGGACTTTCTAGTGTGTCCAGATCATTTAGTCACTGCAGTAAAATGCAGTAGGTCGGCATTAATGCAAGAGGCTAGGAAGCTGCAATTTGGAACAAATCTCTGAACTTGTTTCCTCATACACAAAATGAAGGTATCATCCAGCATGACAGCCTGATAGAATTACAAAACGCAAATTACTAAATGCATGTGTGGTGGATGGTTTGTTACCGACTAGACATTATTACCATTCCTTTTCAGATCTTCCTTGCAAAGGAAAAGAAATTAACATCTCCAGATTCCCCTCTGGAGGCAGCCAGAGGTAGATACTTGGGCAGAGAAGCATCTTTCAAGTGAGTAGTTTCTTGAGAACCAGCCCACTTTGGTGCTACAAACTGGGAGAGTTCTTAAGATTTCCAGTGGCTTCTGAGAAAACAACCAGCTTCCATGCTTCAGGCTGAAATAATCAGTGACAGTTTCCCTAATTCCCTGAACCCTTCCAAAGGTTATATAAGCCTTTATTTCCTGTGTTAAAACGCTGATGCTTGGAATTAAGTGGCTTCTGATTTCCTAATCAAACTCTGATTGACTTATATAGCGTATGTGAAAATATTCTATCAACTGAAAAAGATCATACAAAAGCATGAATTATTTCTGTTCCCATTGACAGGAAATTTCAATTGAAGTTGTTTTCTAGTAATCAGCCTCTTTTTAGACAAATCAATGCATACAAAATAAAGCTTTCCTTCCACAAATCAATAAAACAATAAAAATTTTCCTTGCTACAAAAGTCAGCTCTCTACCTAACTTCATTTCCCTAATCAATCATTCACTCAATCAAGGCATGCCTCATAAGGAAGGCGTTGTGCTAGGTGCCGAGAGACTTCTCCTGCAAGATGCCTCTTATAATATGGGAGACTAACAGAAACACAATATTCGTAATGTAACTGCTTCAAGTCAGGAGCCACACATGATGGCGGGTCAGAGAAACAATGGATTAACATGACTTAGGAGTGAAAATGTAAAATCAAAAAAGGATTTAAAGAAGAAGAGAAATAAAGACCAAACAGAATTGAACATTAAAGGGTAGGAAACTTCTCAAAGGAGAGATAATGTAAGAAGCTAGAAGAGTGAGCATGCTCAAAGACAGAAAGCTAGCAACTCAGAGACATGCACAGAGAACAAAGGCACGTGAGACAGTAGCTTACACGTGGAGTGTGTGCAAAGCACAGCAGGCTAAGGCCAAACAACTCAGACAGAAAAGCTGAACAATTGGACTTTACTGCTATTATCCAACTTCAGATTCACTTAGATTGATGAAATTTTATGCCTAGATAACAAAATCAGCCTGCCAATATACTCCCACAACAAGAGCCTAGTCATAATATGCAGCACTAAGCGGAGAAAAGAAACCGGTCTTCCTAAAATGCTGTTTGTATCCTAACACTCTTCTGCTCAAAAACGTTCAATAACTTCTGAATGGCTACTTTTCTCAAGTTCCTCAATATCATGGTCCCCATCCCACTTATTCAGCGATATTTTTTACCATTGCCCAAAACGTAAAACTCTCTCCAGATGGGCTATTCTCTGTGTTATTGGCCCTTGACCACAGCCAGAAAATGCAAGTGGAGCGACCCTGTGTATTAGCCTGCTCAGGCTGCTGTGACAAAATACCACCCACTGGGCAGCTTAAACAACGGAAATTTATTCCTCACAGTTCTGAAGGCTACAAGTCCTAGATCAACATGCCGGCTGGTTTAGTTCCTGGTGAGGGCTCTCTTCCTGGCTTGTAGACCCCTCTTTTCACTGTATCCTCACACGGCCTTTCCTCAGAGTGCACACTCAAAGAGAGAAAAAGATCTCTCTCTCCCTCTTCTAAGGTCACCAGCCCTACTGGATTAGGGCCCCACTCTTAGGACCTCGTTTAACCTTAATTACCTCCGTAAAGACCCTAAATAAATGATTGTTGCTTTGAAGTCACTAAATCTGGGGACAGTTTGTTACAAAGCAATAAATATCTTATATGGCATACCTTCTTGTTCTGCTTTTTGACCTAGACCTCTGAACTCTATAGGATTTCCCTCGGCCCCTTGAACGACTTCGACTTCGTTTTCTTCTAGAGCCATACGAAGAGCTACTGCTTGATCGATGCCTGCGTCTGAAATAAAACATAATCAAAAGTATCATTGCTATAAAAAAATTTGATGGGCATTAGAAAGACATCATCTAGATTCTAAAGAATCATCTCATTTTCCCTATGTCTCACTCCTTCCTAGAAACAAATAGAGATAAAATGTTAGTCCTCTTGAACAGTCAGATGACTGATTCATAATTTAGTGATTGGATCAGCTACTAACTAAGACATTAGGAGTCTTAAGTAGTATACAATCCTTCCAAGTATTATCAGATAATACGGTATGAGATCTATACCAGTTTATACCTACCTGTTTACAAAGAATGGACAAAGGGTGAAGACACTAGACCCATGGGCTGCGCTTGCTCAAAAAAACCTTTGAGCTGAGACTTAACCCAAATAAATATATAACTACTAAAAGAAAAATGTTTTACTCAGAAAAATTAAAAATACAAAAACATATGAACTCTAAAGAATGTGACTCTCATTACTATATAAGTAAAAATTATAAAAATCACCTTCTATCATAAGAATGTGAGCGAGGCTGAAGATCTCTGGACCAAGACCTTGACTTTGACCTTGACTTCCTTCCACCTTTCTTTCGGCTGTATGTTCTGCTGTCTGAAGAACTACTTGAAGACGACCGTCTACGGTGTTTCTTTTTTCTCTTGCTTCTGCTTTCTTCTTCAGTATCTGATGACCGGCGTCCCATTTCTAGAAGCTTAAATTCAAAGAAAATTATTTCCAACATAAGGGCACAATGGATGAAATTTAATACAGTAATTTTTGTAAAACTTCATAAAAATTGTAAAAGTCTTAGAGTAAAATTTTATATATGCCTGGCTTTTTGACAAGACATGAGAAACAGTTCTAGTAGTCTTCTAGAATTATCAATTAACTCTTCTTACAATTTATGAATAGTTTAAATTTGCCCTAAATTTTTTCAAATGTCTCTCAAAAGAGTCAATCCTGAGGACAGTACACTATAACAATTTTCTTATATTTTAAGTCGCATTTATCATTAATTATATGATATTTGGTTTAGGGATCATCTACCTAATCCTTCATTTTCACATTCCCTGGAGATAAAAGATATTTTATTATCGTTTAGAGTTACATTTTTCTAACTGAAGGTTCTAAACTTTTAAATGAATGAGACCTCATTAGTCATCAACAAGTACAAACTGAAACAATACACTATCATCATTTTATTTGTGAAGTTTGGGGGAGGAAATATTAATTAAGCTACCAAAGTTAATGAGGTTATTGTGAAGTCAGTCAACTCTTCATACTGCTAGTGCCTATAGAAAATGGTGGTATAAACCTTCCTGAAAGCAATTAGGCAATTTAAACAATGAGTCATAAAAATATTGATGCTTTTTTAACAAAGCAATCCTACTTATAGGAATATATCTGAAAAGTTTTCTTCTCTTTTTCTCTCTCTCTCTCTTTTTTTTTGCTGAGGAAGATTCACCAAGCTAACATCTGTGCCAATCTTCCCCTATTTTTGTATGTTGGTCACTGCCACAGCCTGGCCACTGATGAGTGGTGTAGGTCCGCACCTGGGAACTGAACCCAGGCAGCCAAAGCAGAGCATGCCAAATTTAACCACTAGGCCACGGGACCAACCCCTGGAAAGTTTTTCTTAAAAGAAAGATATATTCATTAATAAAACTGTATCTACAGAGACTACAGTTTAAGAAACCATGTACATATGAATAACAGCAAAAATGAAAACAATTGATGATATTTAAGTAATGAAATTGGGTAATTGTTTTCTTTTTTTAACTGTTTTCTATATGGCTGCAGTAATGTTTATGTACTTAGTATAAAAAAGGAAAAAATATACAAAAATAGAAACTTAAGGCTTTAATATTTAGGAATCCTGATAAGAAACTTGTTTCACTTTAAAATTAGCCTTTAGATTCTCATATGCAATGACATTTTCTTTAATAAAATAGTTCTCAGCTATCTTTCAATGTCACATAAAAGCAAAATCCATCCTATGTAATAGTTAAGATAAATGGTTAATGGGTCAGATAACAAAATCTCACCCTTTCCTTTAATATTTATTCAAAATAAATTAAATATCATTACTATAAACAAAACAATGGGTTAAATTACAGTTTTATTTTCAGAATTGTCAGGTAAGCTATCCTCTCCCTGAATTCAGTGCAATATCAGTTGCAAATCACTCTTAGGACTTAATTCAAAACTTTTAGCTTTTTTTTTTTTTTTCTGCTTTATCTCCCCAAATCCCCCCGGTACATAATTGTATATCTTAGTTGCAGGTCCCTCTAGTTGTGGCATGTGGGACGCTGCCTCAACGTGGCCTGATGAGCGGTGCCATGTCCACGCCCAGGATCCAAACCGGCAAAACCCTGGATCACCGCAGCGGAGCGTGCAAACTCAACCACTTGGCCACCGGGCCGGCCCCTAGCTTTTTATCTAGAGCCAGAATTATACTTTAAATATAGTTCTGAACCTCCAAGTTGTTCACATTTCTAACATTTTACAGTTCAACACAACACTGGGAAGACTTGGTTGCTGAAACTTTTAGTAAATCATTAGCATATCTAAGCCAGTTTCCTCACTGAAAAATGAAACCACACCGGGTAAAAGATCGTCATGATTCTTTCCAGCTTCAAAATACTATGATTATGAAATTATACATATATATTCAGTATATACATATATGCTTATATATTTAAACACGTGTGTATACAATATCCACTCATATACAAATATATATATATCCAATATCCAATACATATAATATATAACCACATATCTCTGTGTGTGTGTGTGTGTGTGTGTGTGTGTGTGTGTGTCTGTGTATTTCCATTAAGGAATTTGTAAATAATTGAGTGATAATGATCATCTAAGTTTTCTTTTTTTTTTTAATTGTTTTTTTTTTTAAGATTTTATTTTTCCTTCTTCTCCCCAAAGCTCCCCAGCACATAGTTGTATATTTTAGTTGTGGGTCCTTCTAGTTGTGGGATGTGGGACACTGCCACAGCATGGCCTGATGAGCAGTGCCATGTCCGCCCCCAGGATCCAAACCGATAAAACTCTGGGCCACTGAAGCACAGCGCACGAACTTAACCACTCAGCCACTGGGCCGGCCCTACGTTTTCTTATTTCCTAGCTTTCTCTTCCTTTCATGTTTTCACTTTTAAGCAGTTAAGAATTTTATTTACCTACAAATAATCAATTAAATTAAGATTGGTTTTTATAATGTTCTTATTATCTGGTTAAAAAAACACTAAAATGAGAGTAAAAGGATAAAAAAGTATAAATTCACAAGGATAAAGAGACTACAAGAGAAAACAACAGGAACAGACAAGATATGTCAACAAATTTTTAGCAAATGAAAAACAGATGGAAGATTTAGAGCTAAGAAAGCTGAATACCAAGCAACAGCAGAGAATTCCAACACGAGAAAAGCCAATTCACATAGCAGAAATCAGAGAGGATCAGGAATTTGAGACATCAGATACCACAGTAGGCACAATGAGGCATGGAACTAAGAAACAAGGGAACTGGCTGAAAGTCTGTAAAAGAACTAATCCCCCAGACCCCTCGCGGACCCAACACAGACAGGCGACTACTCTTCCCCAATCCCAGCAGGAGAGGTGGTAGATTCCGGAAGAACGACAACACAATGAAGTACCAGGTCCCAGGGCATAGTAAAAGAGGGCAGAGAGTCGGCAAACTGAAAGTTAAAGGGATTAAGTGAAAGTCTACAATCTAACAGTAAATACCGTAGCCTTCTGTGTGCTCGGGTCCAAGAATTCTGGGAGAGGATTCTTCTTTGCAAAAACTGAACAGTACCTGAAAAAAGATACATAAGTATTTGAAAGTCCCCAGAAAAACAGGTCAGGCCTTCACTCAATCACCCTAATAACCAAGCCCTTGAGTTAAGAGGCTCAAATCTTAAACACAGTAAACTTTTTTCTATAAACGTTCTTTCTGTTAACTTTTTAGTGATTATACAACGAAAGATAACCAAGCACATGATGAAAGCCTTCATCATGAGAGACAGAAACCAAGACAAAAAGAAAAAAAGCAACTCATAGTCAAACAGAAAAATGCAGAAGACAATTTCAAGGAAAAAAATCACAGTTAATATCCTCAGAAACATATGAGAAGATGATCTAGCCAACAAAAATAGGAGAAACATCCACAGAACAGCAGAGAAAGCTTGAAATTTAAACAAATGATAATTTGTAAAAAAAATACAATAAAGTTAGGAGATAAGGTCAAAGGACTCACAGAAAGCAGAAATAAAAAGAGGAAAAGAGGATCAGTCTAGGAAGTCCAATATCCAATTGATATGCATTCCATAAATAAAGAACAGAGAAAAGAGATCAAGAAAAACATCCAAAGAATAATTCAAAAGAATTTCCAGAACTGAAAGACATGAATTACCCTAAGTCCCTGGGACAATAAATTTTTTAAAAAGGTATACACCAGATATATATAGCATAAAAATTCAGATATCAGGAATATACAATCATGGGCATCATAATGACATTTCAGTCAACAACAGACTGCAAATACGACAGTGGGCCCATGGAATTAGTACCATATAGCCTAGGTGTGTACAAGGCTATACCATCTAGGTTTCTCTAAGTACACTCTATGATGTTCACAGAAGGACGAAATCACCTAACGACACATTTCTCAGAATGTGTCCCTATTGTTAAGCAACACATAACTACACAGAAGATGCCAGAAACTTCTAATGGGAAAAAAATGGGAGAATCACAATACAAGGCATAGGGCTTCTTATCAGCAACACAGAAAACAATGGAGCGTTGCCTTCAAAATTCTAAGGGAAAATAATTTTCAACCTAGAATCCACATCCAGCTCAATCATTGTTCTAATATGAGATCAGAATAAAGACATTTTCAGATATGCAAAGTCTCAAAATTATACCTCACACTCACCCTTTTTTAGGAAGCTACTGGAGGACATGCTTCACAAAAAAGAAAGAGTAAAAAAACAAAGAGGAGCCAGATTCAGAAAATAACTGACCTAACACTAGAGATAGGCAAAAAATTCCAGGAGGACTGCATGCCTAGGTATAAGGGATACGTGAGTGGACGAGAGACAGAAGTCCTTGCCCTCAAGAAGCTTACACGCTAGTCTAATAGCAGTTCTCAAAATGTAGATCCCGGGGCTCCCTAAGACCCCGTCAGGGGATCCAAGTCAAAATGATTTCCATTACAACACCAAAACATGATTGACCTTTCCCCCTGTGTTGACTTTTGCAATGATGATGTACAAGCAAGAGGAAGCAAACTTCTGGTGTCTTAACAGGAATAAAGGCGATAGCACCGAACTGTGCTAGTAGTCACGGCATTCTCCACTGTAACTCAGTTGGTTTTTTAAAAAAAAAGGCAGTTTCACTTAAGAATGTCTTAGATAAAGCAGCAAAAATTATTAATTTTATTAAATTTCAACTCTTGAACACACATCTTTTTAATATTCTGTGTGATGAAATGGGAAATACACATAACTGCTGCTACATACTGAAAGATGATCATTATCTTGAGAAAAGGCATTTGGGCAACTGAACCGCAAGTTGAACTAGCTGCTTTTATCACGAAACACTATTTTTATTTTAAAGAACTGACTATGATTATTCAGACTTGGGTATTTGACAGACATTTTCTCAAAAATGAATGAAGGGAGTCTTTCATGTCAAGGAAAATTGACATTATTTGTTGCCAATGATAAAATTTGAGCTCTCAAGCAAAAATGAGAATTTTTGGATAACTTGTATCTGCCACCATGAGACTGACAGCTTCCCAGTACTTAAAGATTTCTCTGATGAGATCAGTGGTGATTCACAAATGTTAATGTTTTTTTATATTATATAATTAACAGTGTCAACATTTGGAAAATATGCATAACTCAGTGAACCAGTATTTTCCAATAGGCCAATGCATGATGCCATAGAATCATGCATGAATAAAAACTCCATTCATAATGTAAGACTAGATTTTAAGATGCAAGAATAATAAGATATATAAAATAAGATATATAATATATATAATATATAAGATATATGATATAATATATAAGATAATAATAATTATTATTATTGTAATTATTATTAATGTAAGAATAGATTTTAATGTAATAGAGTATGAAAAGGTCATCGACATGGTTTTAAACACCACACTGCAACCAACCTTTAAGAAACTACTACTTGTCAAGTTGTGGTGTAGTATCAAAGAAGTAATTATCTGAGGTTATTAAAATACTACTTTTTCCAACACCATATCTGTGTCAATCAAGATTTTCTTCATATACTTCAATCAAAACAACTCATAATAATAGATTGGATGCAGAAGCAGATATAAGAATCCAACTGTCTTTTATTAGAGATTTGCAAAAATGGAAAACAGGTCCAGCCTCGGTGTCCCAGTGGTTAAGGTCAGCAAGCTCCACTTCAGTGGCCCAGGTTCAGTTTCTGGTGCAGACTTACACCGCTCTGTTAGCAGCCATGCTTTGCTAGCGGCCCACATACTAAAAAAATAGAGGAAGACTGGCCAGCAGGTTAGTTCAGGGTGAATCTTCCTCAGCAAAAAAAAAAAAAAGGAAAATAATGCCATTTTTCTGTTTGTTTCGTTTTGGAAAATACAGTTATTCGTCATATCAAATATATTACCATGTAATGGATTTATTATTATTTTTAAGTGAATTAATAAATAAATATTTCAAAACTTTCTGTTTTAATTACTAGTAAGGGAATATTTATAGATATAGTCCACATGGATAAAAGTCCTTGGGGTCCTCAATAATTTCTAAGAGTGTAAAGGGATCCCAAAACTAAAGCTTGAGAAGCACTGTTCTAAGGTGCCTACAGCCATTCCATTCTCCTTTCCTGTCCAGTTCACTAAGTCCCTATGTAAGGCATAAAGAAGCAGAAATAAAAGAAAAGGAGACACATCCAAAAACGTACGTTGTCGATGACCAGAAAAGAGAGAATGGGAAGTGCGGATAAATTTTTCTGTTTTAATTCCAACCAAATAATTCATTCACAATAGAAGAAGGACTACATTTAACCCAGAAAAGTTAATGGAAGACACAAAATCCTTCCTTACACGAATTAAGTAAAAAAAGGTTGAATAACCACTGTCACAAAACTATAAATATTTTTTCAAGTAAGTTACATCTCAGAAAAATTACACTGAAGTATAATTAATCTAATACGAGCAAGCAAAAAGCCATCATATTTCTTTATTATAGCTAACGGCAAATATTTATTCAGAAAAGGAAGTAAACACTAAGAGCAAATCAGAGGTAGATGCAAAAATTGTCTTCTCTCTCAGTGACAGGCACTGAATGCCTACTCACCACCCTAGACAGATACTTACCTCTGGATTTCCACAATGTCACTAGTATATAATTGAATTACTTGCTCATTCAAGTCATGACGGTCAATTTACCTAACACACTCCTAGTAAGGAAGAACTCTTTATATTTAACCCAATTGGTAAGCTGCAATGCATGGAAAAACATATTAACAGCTCTTTCTGATATGGACAATGATGAATTGAGCATAAATTTTCAGGAGTCCCACAAGCTAACAATTTTTCAATCTATCTGTAAGCAGAAAGGGCAACACAGAGACAGAAATCCTACAGCTCCTGGTTTTCTGTTCTCCCTCTAGTCTCTTGTACATCCTGGTTTAGTCTCCAAGTTGCAAACCTCACCCAACTAACTACTCCCACTACAGAACTGAAGCCATGACAGGTAATGACTACAGCAGAACATCTGTTTACAAAAAACATCTTATTGTAAAGTTTAGGTGACTGAACGAAGATGTGGAGCCAAGACGTGGTCATTCAAAAGAGAGCTCAAAGGCATACACAAGCAGTTCTGTTGTCCAGTTACTAGTAAAGGTACAAGAAGCAGTTATCTTTTTCAGACAACAGGCCATTAGAGAGAACGAAGATTCCTAGGGACATGACAGTTTATAATTATTTCTCCCCTACTCATTCATTAGTATGTCAAACTATAATCTTTTTGACTGTGGACAAATAGCCAAAAAAAAAAAAAAAAGGAAAAATAGTCGTTTCAATGGAAAATCCACCTCAAAGAGGTAGAGAAAAGTAAAAATGCAGTTAACAGCAGATAGCATAGGAGGAAATCCACAAACAAGTATAGAACCATGCAAAGGCAGTAAAGGAACGGAGGAAAAATCCTAGCCTGAGGAGCATAACAAAGCGAGCCTCGAAAGAGATATAAAATTATCAAAACATTCCTCCGATCACACTAAAACTTTGCAGAGTGCTCTCTCTCTTTTTTTTAAAAGCATCATCAGTCATGGGAATTTCTCCCCAGTGGTTCAAAAATGAAAGCAGCAAATATATCCACACATCCACTATAACAATCTTATTACAGAAGTTTTCCATTCATAACACAACTCTTGGCTGAGATTAGTCGAGTTGGTAAGGCCAACTAACAGGTGCCAGTGCCTTTATCTTTTTCAGTTGCAAACACTTTTAGCCCTCTTATAGAAGAACAGACAGTAATAAAGTGCTACCACTTAGCAGGAAATCCCCTTTGCCTGCAAAGAAAGTGAACATCCATAGACTCTAAGGCCGGAGGGGCTCTCAAAGGGTACCCAGTTTCCCCACAAGTCTGCACGTGTCACATCTGCTCCAGTCGGTAAACCTGAGAACTCTGCGCAGGTCCTTCACTTAGGGCTCTTACTTCTAAGTTCAAAGACGACAACTTGAATACTTTGGCAACACAAGGTATCTGAATTTATTTAACTACCTAGTACTTAATTAGTTGAAACACAAATAGGTTACTGCTAATTCTGAAAACGCCAAAAAATCCACTTTTTTTAGGCTTCTCGTGCGCATTTGAAAATACACAATCTCTGAGAGAGAAATTATGTTAAGGTTGACCTGAAATCAGGAGCAGGCAACACGCATAAGAGCGCATTCTAACCTCTTACTAAAGTAAACAGTTTAAGGGTAGCCATATGCCCTTGGTCTATGACCACAAGGCCCAAGTCCTGAAGTCAAGGAAACAGCGTTTAAGGAGAGCATGTTTATAGGTTAAGGGAGGAAAGTGTATTTCACTCTGCACCAACTCTCCTCTCAGCGAGCGTGGGCCCAGAAGGGCTGGGGGGTCGGAAGGAGAGATGGATCTCAAGCAGAGACGGCGGAGCTAGAGCTAGTGACCAAGCACCGGCCACTGACTGCAAGACACGAGCCCGGAAACCCAGAAGCGGCGATCACGGACCTGGGACTGGGGATGGGGCCGGGGGTAGAAGAGGGGGTGAAGAAGGGTGGGAGAAGAGCTGCCTAACTCTCCTGCACCGCCGCCAAACACAGGGCCTAGCCTGAGGCCTGCGACTGCCCAACACCCGACAGCTGCCACCACCCTACGGCCCCACCTTCGACCTCCAGGTCAGAGACCGCCCGGGACGTGGCGCATGCGCACTGCACCGCCCCGCGTGCCGCGACCCCCCGCCCTCCCCGCCCCGCCCGCCGCCGCCGCAGCCTCCCGGCCGCGGACCGCGCCAGGCCCCACGCGCCTGTCGCCGGAGCAGGGCCGCGCAGCCCTGCAGGCGCCGCCGCCGACTCCCAGGCCCCCGGGCGGGCCTCACCTGGGGCCGGGCCTTCGGGCTCACGCCTCCGTGGACTTGCAAGTGCCGCAGAGCTGGAAACGCTGCTTCAAATCTGGGCGCCGCGGCGGCCTCCGAACTTGCTTCAGTTTAAGCTCACCGCCTTCCTGGTTCCAGCGCCAGGCAGCGCCAGCCGAGCTTTCGAGTGCATCGATGGAGGCTACCAGGCGTTAGGAGTGCCGAGGGAGTGGATTGTCACACCGCCAATTTTTTGTTTGGTGTTGGTTTTGCGTGCTTGTTTGATTATTTGATTTTCTTGTTACCAAAAAGCAATAAAGGTGGGAACTGAAGAGTGTTATTGCCTTAGTAATCGTCGTTATCGTCACAGATAATCAGTAAACAAATCTTCATCGGAGGAAGTTATATTTAAGACTCCCACACGGAGCAGAATTGGTTATCTCGTGCTGGGAAGAAGGGAACTCTCCCAACAATATAAATCATGGAGTTGTTATGTATAGAGTCGTATTTGATTAAATTGTAATCATTTATTTGCAAAAAATGCATTAAAATTCGGTGTTTCTTCTGCCTGAAGGTGGAGGCACGCACCGGTTGGGTGCAAATTAGTGCCTCACGTTAAAGTAACTGGTTCGTAGTGGAATGGGGGAAGGCTGCCCGAGGCAGGGACAGAAGGTTTCTTCTGAAAGACAAATTAAATGTACAGGTCTTTTGTTGTTATTTAAACCGATACAAATTAAAGCGATTCAGCGTTTTCTGTAACTCATACTACGTTATTTATCTGTCCTTGCATATACATCATTTCTGCCTTATTTACTATAAGTAAGCAACGATAAGGAGGTAGATAAACTGTTGGCCTTGGTTTGGGTCGACTGTGAGAACCAACTCGTTCACAACTGCTAGAATCCCAAGCTACAGTTTTCTGCAGACGTTTGAGATGGTGAAAAATCACCTCCACAAATATATTTCTCATAAATGACTGTACCTTAACTAACCAGTTTTGAGGGACCGTTTTAAAACTTAACTATAACACTACATGTTTAAATAATTCAAGAGCTGGGGGGACCCTTGGGGTCCCTAATTTCATTGGAACCTGTATATCTGTCTGCAGGCTGTCAACTGAGTTTTACTCTCAATGTTTTCTTACCAAAACTGCATTTTGAAATGTCCTGTCTCCGGAAAATATTTGCTATTTAATGAAACAACATCATTAAACTTCGTGAACATTTATCAGTATGTGTGATTTTAAAATGATGGTTTTGTGAGTTTTTTGGGGGGGGGGGAGGTTGTATTGTTTTGTTTTAAACTAAACTTCCTTAGGCCATTGGGAATCCGTGGTCAGACACTGCAGATTTCTCATTGCTCCGTTTGATAGCAACAAACTATTCCTAAATAAATAAAGAGCCAATATGCCAGGGAAATCAATGGGAAAACCTATTTGACGTGAATTACACAACGATTGTGTCTGAGCCTTTCCTGATTTACCTTTAAAGTGGTCATCTTTCCCTCAAGCTAGTGGATGGAATTTGAGTTCAGACTTAAAAGTCTGCTTGAAAGAGCAAAAAAGTAGCTAGTGGGTCTTCGAATCCTTTACCAGACTTCTAACAGTCGTTATTTTGGAGCTGTTTGTGACTACATATTTAACACCTCATTTCGAGAGCTCTGTGAGCACCACATCCATTTAACTGACCTCAATACTGGTCATTCTGCCAAATAACCTCAAAAGCAGATTTTCATAAAGAAGTAAAGTTTTATGGTTATTCCCTTCTGATAATATCAGAATTAAAGTGGTTACAAATAGTAACCCAAGACTAATGAGTAAAATCATGTTTCCAAATTCATATAACTTTGGAAAGTGTATTTGAGTCTCTTTTGCAGTATAATTTTTAAAAAAAGAAAGCACTTATGTAATTCATTAATAACTAAAAGCTATTGCTCCTGGAAACTTCAAGATCTTAATTATTTCTCCTAAAAGTAGCAATAAACAAAATACTTTAAGAAGAACAAAAGATAACTTCAGAATTCAGGAGAAAAATGGCAAAGTAACATTTCTTAAAAGTATGATTTCCATCTCTCTTAAGCTACCAAATGTGAACATTTTAATTTGAGTGGTATAGTATGACACAAAGTTCTATGTCATGTCTATTTACATATATTCCATAAATACCAATATATTGTTATAATTGTGTTCTCTGTTTACAAATGTTTCATGTTGCTTTGATGGAACTTCTCAAATTATCTGTTAACTGTGTTGATGCCCTACCCAATAAGTGGAAGATATATTTATCAAAGCTCTGTAATTGCTTTATTTTTACTAAGAGTGTTAGATCCAAGAAAATGAACAAGTTACATTTAACATCAGAAAGCCTACACTAATATTCAGATTACTTGAAAATGTCCCCAAAGCCACACTTGAAGAGATATATTTGTGTACACACAAGTAAATACAACATTTCGTATGTAAATATTCTTATGTGAGATAAATCTCTATGGCCACACCACTCACAGGGAGCACAGCACAGACAAACGACTCAGGAATCTAGATGGTCCTTCCATTTAACAAATTGCTTCAATCAAAATAGTCCAGGGATAGAATTTTAAATCGTAGCTTTAAGAGAGTGAAGGAGAATTCTTTCTCCCGGCGAACACGCCTTTTTGACTAGTCCACTACAAATAAAATTAGAAAGGGCACGAACTTAACGTCGATTTTTTTTAAACTCAAAGAGGAATGATCATTCGCTTTTCAAAATTAAGAAATCAACTGGAATGTTTCTGAGGATGCTAAAGAAGAGCTCCTGTAATTCTTTGGGGGAGGGGTCTGGACGCGGGGACTTGCAAGGGAGAAAGGATAAGGGTCCTGAGACCTCAAAGAGGGAACGAAGTCAAACTGTCCTAGACCAGGCGCTAAGGAAACACTTTAAAATGAAATCTGTCAGGGAACAGCTGCTCGGGAAATGTGTTAAATCGACCGGCCCCTTCGTGCGCGATTTGTCCGTAGGGGAGTCGCTTAGGCTCCAGGACGTGAGTAGTGGGGTGAATCACAAACTCCCCGGGATGGGGAGCTTGATGAAGACCCAGGCTCAACTCTGGTTGCGGGCCGGGAAGCCCCTGAAAGAAGCTCCGCCGGCCTAAGAAGCTGTAGAGGACACTGGCACTGGACACGGTTGTGAAGCCAGGATGCCAGGCTGCGTGGTGACGGGGGGAAAGGGGGCAGCGGGGATGTAAGACTGGGATAGGAGGTCAGGATACGGAACTGGGGTGCAGGGCTCCTGATGCAAGACGAGGATGCCGAGCAGCAATGCGGGGCCGAGCAGTTGCGCCGCACGCCGACGCGGGGAGAGGATGTGGGGTCGTTGCGGAGTCTGGATAACCGGCTGACTCCAGGAGCCGCGCACTTGTCAGTTTCCTCTTGGCCACGCCCCGGCAGAGTAGGTCCAGATCCCCAGTGTTTAACTAAGTCGTGACACCAACGCAAAATCCACGCCTAATTAAATTAATTAGGGATTCTTGTCAAGCCTGGATTAATGGCCAAGAGCGCAGGCGGCCGGGGCTATCTGAAAACCCGGACAGCCGGGGACCTGCCTCCTCTTCCCGCCCCCTCCCGTCCCCCTTCGCTGCCCTCCCACTCCAGCCCCAGCCTGCCTGGACTCCAGCCTTAATCAATCTCAGTCTCTCTCTCTCTCTTTCTCTTTCCCTCTCTCTCTTTCTCTTTCCCTCTCCCTCTCTCTCTTCCCCGCACCCCCACCCCAGCCCCCCCTCCCCTTCCCCCAGGTAGTGGGGGGGTGCTTCCCGGGAAGGGGCTCCCTCCGAGTTGCGAAGGGGAGGTAATTTACTCAGAACAAGGGGCCGCCTTTGCGAAGTATAAATAGTGAGACTTCAAGCGCAGCGTTGCTATCAGATCTGAACTCTCCGCAGGAAGAATTGTCAAAGATCTTAACATTGAACAAGCGCACTCGGACAGGGAAGCATCAGTTCCCATTTCCCTCCGGCGGCCCCCGCCCCTTCCCTCTTCTTCCTCCTCCTCCTCGTCCTCCTCCTCCTTGTCCTCCTCCTCCTTGTCCTCTTACTTCTTTTTCTCCTTCTACTTCTCCTCCTCTTTCTTCTCTCTTCTCTTCTTTTTCTTCTTCTTCTTCTTCCTCCTCCTCCCTCTCCTCCCCCACCCCCTACCCCATTGATGTGTTATTATTGGGGGGGCTGGAGCAGTAAAAAAAGAAGAAGGAAAAAAAAGAGCGGGGCTCGGCTGGGAGAGGTTGAGCGCGGGGCTGACGGACATCGGCGGCGATGGAAGAACTTACGGCGTTCGTCTCCAAGTCTTTTGACCAGAAAGTGAAGGAGAAGAAGGAGGCGATCACGTACCGGGAGGTGCTGGAGAGCGGGCCTCTGCGCGGGGCCAAGGAACCGACCGGCTGCGCGGAGCCCTGCCGCGACGACCGCAGCAGCCCGGCAGTCCGGGCGGCCGGCGGAGGCGGCGGCGGCGGAGGAGGCGGAGGAAGCGGAGGCGGAGGAGGCGGAGGAGGTGCAGGAGGAGGAGGAGCAGGCGGAGGAGCTGGAGGAGGGCGCTCTCCCGTCCGGGAGCTGGACATGGGCGCCGCCGAGAGAAGCAGGGAGCCGGGCAGCCCGCGGCTTACCGAGGGTAACGGCCTGACCCCCGGCCGCGGTTCCCCTTCCCGCCTTCCCAACTCCTCTGGCGGGAGAGGACCCCGAGGCCCGGCGGGGTTGGGGACGGCACGCGCAGAGGGCCCCCGGATCCCAGCTTTGGGAGCTAGAGTGGTGATGGAGGGGTGGGAGTCCGGTGGTGTGCACGGTCGTGGGTGGGGTCCGGGTGTGTGGGGGGAGGGGGAGCGCGTGGGGTTTGTGCGCATCCTTCTCAGATGCTCCGGCTATTCCCACTCCACCGAAACGCATTTTCATCAGCCGGAGGATCGGCCCGCAGCCCAGACGGCCCGCGGGCGGATGGGGAAGTTCTCGGGGCTGGCTGCTGGCAGGGGTGCTGCCAGTGGCTGGGCCAGGAGACGCGACTGCGGTTAGCGTCTCGCGCCGATTTCGCGGGAGCCCCTTTTCTAGGCCTGAGAGAGGAAGGAGAGAGATTGATGGATGGATTGACTGGGATTTCAGCCCCAGGTCGCCCCAGGGTTTCAGGCCGCCCGCTAAGAGCCACTCGAACTCCGCGAAGACCCTGGATCCCTGGATCTTGGGGTCCCAAACTTCCCTTTCTCTTTGAGCTATGAAGGTAGAATGAGGCCAAGGCAGGCCAACGTCCGGGCTACGCTGTTTCTCTCAGGAGACGCGTTAGGCTCCTTTTTTGGGTTTATTTTTCGATATTTACACAATTCCGTTACTGCTTCGCATCGTCAGGTACTCTGGTTTTGTAGGGGGAAAATCCTTTGGTGCCAGAAAAGTGTTAGGAAAAGGTTTTATCTAAATGGTGGAGCGTCCTGTACCAATTCAAAGGAGTTTAACAATAAAATTAATTTGGCACTTGGTGCCTGCAGTAACTGGTGCGCTGCCATATTTTTCCAATTAAGAAAATATGTGACATGCGTGGAATCACATATTTAAGCAAGCAATTAAGTTGTTTATAACACGATCCGTTCTTCTTTAGGCCAATAGGGAAATTTGGGGGCGAAATAAAGATTGTATTAATTCTATGAATCAACTTGAAATGTGGACATCTTCCTCTTTGAAGCCCCAAAAGTTTGAGAGGCATGTACTGTGGGCGACACGAAATAGACAAAGCCTTCTCACCCCTTTGGCAGAATCTGAAGGGTGTGCTTTCGTATTTAAATTTCATTACGGTACCAGTGGAAATATTTTCCTGTTAACCCGGCTCTAAATGTTTGCTCGAATGTTACCCACTTCCTCCCCGGAGGAAGTGCAAATGTCCACAAAACGAACTCTGAGACTAAAAATGCGGGCAACACTTAGGATCACCGTAGCTACAATGCCAGGCCGGGCTGAGATCTAGAGCTCTTCTTTCCCTGGACCCGGCAGCAGGTCCTCTTAAATTTGGAAAATGATGGCAGAACTGTCAGGCAGCCCAGTGCAGCCTCTCGAGCGTGAGTCGCAGCTTCAGGCCCTGGGTACACCAGCATGCCGGACCGCGAGGTTAGAGTCTGAACCCCGGGCAGACACAGTCCTGGGACTGTTGATTTCCAAGCTCAGGGCAAGTATTAACTTCTCTGCAGGCCAGCTTTTCCGGAATTGATTTTTAACACCTATGCTGATCTGGATCCTGGGCTGGGAGGAAGTGCAAACAGCCTCGACTATCCAAACGCGGCTTTGACACCTTAAAAACCCAAGTCTCCGACTCAGGAGCAGAGGATGAAGCTTCCAGAGAGCAGCTTCTGTTGATACAGGCTCCCCATTACTGCTCCTTGAGCTAAATATATATATCCATATCCCTCGGGTGTCTCTGTATACTCACGCTCGCAGAGCTCCTGTTTTTGAAGGTAGGAGAAGGAAGGACAGGAAAGTAGCAACGGATGTGTGCAAACCCAGAGCAGGAAAATGCATATTTTATTAAACATCCGAGCGGCTGGGTGCATGAAAAGGCTGTGAACAACCAATAGAAACCGAGGATCGCGAATGTTCCGCTTGAACCTGTTGATCTCTGTGGGTTTGAGCGTTTAGGGTCGAGTCTGCCTTTCCAACGGGGAGGGAGAAGGAGGCAACGGTCTGTTTCGCGGGCCACTGGAAGCTGGTTTTCGGGCTCTCGCCTTCTGGCCGGCGTGGGCGGCGAGCCCTCCAGGCCGCCAACATGGCGTGGGCGCCTGTGCTTAGGCGACCTGGGTCCGCCAGGGGGGACGGGGACTGCCTGGCCGCCCACGGGCCATCCTGGGGATTTGGCTGGAGCCCCCGTTGGCACCGAGCGCCGGAGGATAGTGCTCCCAGCGCCGCGCAGCACCTGGGTCTTGTTCTCCCGCTGCGCCCCTTCGACCCAATTGTTTCCGAATTAGCCCACAACTTTGAGAGAAACAGAGAGCCAGCGGCGGCCAGAGCTGGGCTGGAAACGGTCTAGCTGTCTGGGAATGGCCAGTGTGAGAAGCCAGTGTGTGGCCTCGCCGCGCCCTTCTGCCCCCAGCGCGTCCTGTGACCAGCGGGGCGCGGCGCTTTTGATTTCTGTGCGTGCGTGGGCGAGAGTGAGTGTGAGAGAGCCGGAGTGGAACGGATTTGGTGTTCGCAGGGGATGGAGGGTGGATGGTGAGGAGGTGAGTTGAGGCCACAGTTGCGGAGGGAATGGGTGGGTGAATGCCCACCTTGCCCTGGGGCGCCTACCCAGAGTTGATTTTTGCGCATTTCCGGGATCCTCTTCCTCGGGACAGGGTGAGGGACCGGACAGGAACTCCGGGAAGGGGCAGGGTCCTCCATCCTTCTTGAGACAAATCTGGTAACGGGATTTGCTGTGTTGTTTTTGTCCACGTGTGTGTATGTGTTGCTGTGTGCTCGTGTGGACGTACGTGTGGCCCTGTTCGTGGTGACCCCTTCAGTGTCCCCGGAGCTGAAAGATCGAAAAGAGGATGCGAAAGGGATGGAGGATGAAGGCCAGACCAAAATCAAGCAGAGGCGAAGTCGGACCAATTTCACCCTGGAACAACTCAACGAGCTGGAGAGGCTTTTTGATGAGACCCACTACCCGGACGCCTTTATGCGCGAGGAACTGAGCCAACGGCTGGGGCTGTCTGAGGCCCGAGTGCAGGTACCAGGCTGTGAGGAGGTTGAGGCTGGGCCCAGGGAGAGGGGGAGGGGCGCTCCTGGGGTTGGAGAGACGGCTTAGGGGACACATACCAAGGGTGTGCGGGTTCGAGTGTCTAGAGTGAGGTGAGAAGGAAAGGGATATCTTTGCTAGAGGTCTTATTTTCCAAAGTAAATCTTAGTCTTATAGCACCCCCCCCCCCATCCCCTTCTTTCCCCGTCCCAACATATGTTTCCAGCAGAAGAAAGCTGTGCTGGGCTTGCTCCCAGAGTTTCTATAAACCACAGACCCCTCGCCTCATGATGCCTTTAATGTGGTTTAATCCTAATGGGCCTACTTTTATAAGCCTTAAAAAAAAAAATCGCACAGAAAATGTTTTATCTTCTGGATGCCCTAAAAGTTACAAGGAATATTTGTTCACCCGACTTGGGTTTCCTTGAGGGTCTGCTCTGGGGTCTAGGTTTGCTGAGAGGATATGCCAATTAGGTTTATAGAGGTACAGACTATAAAGAAAATTAGCAACTGTTAAGTGCAGAAATTTACAGTCTGTCCTTAGCGGTAGATCTCAAACTGTGTGAAGCATCAGAGAAAGAAATGCATTTTGGTCGCTCTTTGTTCCCTCATTTAATCAAGGCGGGGAAACTGAACCACAGAAACTTGATTTTAAAACAACTCACATATCTTAATATTGACATTTCCAAAGTCTAACCCCCAGCAAGTGCCATTGAAGTTAGAATTGGAGCAGATTTTCTCACTGGTTGTAGAGGTGAATGTAATGGCAAAAGTAGGCTTTAGGGGCATGTAAGGTGAAAAATTATATACGAACGTGCATACATATCCTCCTTCTTTATGGAGAACAAATTTAAATGTTCCAAATTGTATTTCCGCTCAAATAATAAAATAGGAGAAAATGATGGTCATTATTTGTTTGAACACATGGAGCAGTTTTAGGCCTGAACATCTGCAGCTGTTACAAAGTATCACTGTAACAGATACTCCCTGGGTCTCCGATCGTAGAGACCACCATCTGCAGCAAACTATGCAATTCTTATGGGGCTTCCCCACATCTTGTAATAGGATCAGGACAAAAACAGAGCAGACACGTTGAATGGGAAAAGTAATAATAGGCTGCCTTGGTCATCACAGTGTCAACAGCAGAGCCTTCCTTTTTAAGCCTCTCCTGCTTTGCTCTGTGTGTACTGAGATCTCTAGAGGCTCACAGCCCCTTAAAGACATGATGATAATTATTACAGTTGTGAGCATTAGTATCTCAGTTCCAACTTTTCTCCAGGAAAAAAGAGGCAAGAAGCCTCAGGCCATTTGAGTTACACAAAGAATGCCACCCTGGCATGAAATCTACCCTTCTATTATACTAAATGGCAGGGGAACTTTTAAAGATTTACATTGACTATGACACTTGCTTTCAAAAACAAGAAAAAGCTCTGAAGCAATATTTTACTTTCATGGGGTTTTTAAATACATTAGTTTGTGAATCAGTCAATATGCTGTATTATTGGAACATAATGCTGTATTATTGGAGTATAAAAACAAGCTTTATTTGAATTTTTAAAAATCTGTCATACCGCCTCTAAAAGTTGGCAAGTTTATTTAAGAAAGTACTGTCTGGGAAAAGATAGAATCCAGGAGTTACTTGATTTATCCCCCACCTCCCTTTCACAGAATGTTGTTCCCTTTCTCTCATAAGAAGCGAACTTTATTGCTGGTCTTTATTTTTTCACACTTTTATTTAAATTTTTGAGCTATTTTCTGGATGCTTCTGTAACTGCAAGCAGTGGCTTTTTCTATAGAAGCAAATTAGATTATCATGATAATAGCACAATTATTCTGCTACTGTGTTACACTCTGCTGCACAGAGGAACAGAGAAATTCTAAACTTCTTTGTAGAGAGGCTTTTATGACACTAATTACCTCTTCCCCCATTCTTATTCCCACCCCCCAGAAAAAAAACAGAGTCACTATTTGCTTTGGTGTTTGCTTTTTCTTGAAGATGAAGCTAATTAATATTACAGGCTATTAATGAGCACATTCTTCTCAGGTCTTACTGGGCAAACGTCTAAACCCGCGATCACTTTGGTATCAGGTATCAGGGAGAGTTTCAGGCCTTAGGGACGCTAATGTGGAAAGATGAAACCAGGACTAGCAGTAATTTATCAAAAAACAATTTATCTTGCAAAAGTCTATGAAATCTATTTTTGTCATTTGTTTACATTTTTAACTCTGGAAATTGAGACTATTCTATATAGTTCAAAGATTGCTTGCTATATCTCCCAATCCTTACCTAAACATTACTCTTTTTTCACTGTAAGTTTTAAAAGTTTTTGAGTCATAGCATCTAGGTTTTATTTTTTGTCTCTGATTTGTAGGTTTGGTTTCAAAATCGAAGAGCTAAATGTAGAAAACAAGAAAATCAACTTCACAAAGGTAGGCTTCTCAGACAAAGGACATTTGGTATTTTAAGCAAAGAGAGAATTGGGGACTATTGTCATTACAAAGACAAAAAAACTTCTCAGAGATAACCATATTTAAAAATCTGCTCTGAAGACAGCTAATGAAAGTCTTAAAGTTTGGGAGTAAATTACATTTATTTTAATTACGGCAGCAGTTTAGGAAGTTAACAGTCCAATTCCAAAGGAATTAGTTCTATCTCGGTACCATTTGAAACCCTGGAAAACAATGCTGGAAATATCAACCTCACATTATTGTGTTTTGTTCCCCTACTTTTTACAGGTGTCCTCATAGGAGCTGCCAGCCAATTTGAAGCATGTAGAGTCGCACCCTATGTCAATGTAGGTGCTTTAAGGATGCCATTTCAGCAGGCAAGTACAGCCCAGTTTCAACCTGTTTTTAACTGTATAAAGTCCTGGATGTTTACCTGAACTGTTGAGTACCCCCTCTCTCTGAACCCCAATGTTGGTGTCTATGCAGTTGGAAAATCAATGTTGAGATGATGTAGTGGACCTGCTCCCTGCATGCCTAGTCCTTTCTGTCCTCATGGGAAACACGCAGAGGCCTGAGGGCAGCAACCAGTCCTTTAAAGGTGCACGAAAGATTGTGCTTGGGGAGAGGAAGGAAAAGCCTTTTGATTAAAATTTTGTCAGATCCAATACGGAAGTTAGTCCTAAACTGTTTCTAAGGCAACTCTCTAAATATGTTTCTAGGTATTTTCTATATCTTAGTCATGTTAAATGTCTCGGACAGAAAATAAATAAATAAATAAATAATTAAGTATGCCCAACTCGGACTTGATTTTCTAGAGCTGTCCCTGTAAACAAAGCTTCATCTCTAGGAGAGAGAGAAGCCTGGGTCTTCCCAGGGTCTCCTGCCTCTGCAATGCCTTTCTTAGCCATAAAGAGACTTTTAAGACTACATTTTAAAAGCACAGCCTGCAGCAATGATTTAATCCTGGGAAATCCCAGTGCTCTGAACTCCCTGCTTTCCAAGCCTAAGGGCGCAACTCTTTCCCAACCAGTGCTTGACCTTCCCCATCCGCAGCAGGACCCCTACTTGGTAGGACTGTGAAGTCATGAATTAGCTCTCAGTTCCCAGTGTCCTGGACTGGGGAGACCCCTGAGTGTGCCCAAGTATTGAGGGTTAGTGTTAGGGAGCTCTTAGCTCTCTTGGCACCACAGGACTCTGGTATCCTGACGCTAGGTTTTTGAAACAAGAGAGAATGACTGGAGAAAGAGAGAGAGGGATCTTAAAAGGAGACCCTTACTACTCAGGAGGTGATCTGCAGGCCTGCAGCACCTGGGAGATTGTTAGAAATGCAGAATCTCAGGCCCCCACCTAGACCTTCTGAATCAAAGTCTGCATTTGAACAAGATTCTCAGTTAGTTCTTATAGCAGTAAAGGTTAGAAGTACTAACAATTGTGATGAAGATGCAGTAACTTCCCAAGTGACATGAAAAAGTTTTGTAGTTTGCTTGTTGGAACTTCAGTGCTTTAGTAGTGGGGTGAGAGTGTATGACAGCATCCAGAGAGGAGGGGAAGGGCCTTTGCCCCGTCTTTCCAATACACCATCGTTATTTTGAGGAGGGTGATATTTTAGCGCAATAGCAGTGTGTCTTTCTGATGGGCCCAGCTCCCGAGGGGGCGGCCGCATTCCAGCAGACGGGAGCCCCCAGGACCCAGGCAGATAAGCTGTGCTGATTAAGTTGCAGAGACTCAGGGGCACTGGAGTATCCCTGTGGCGCCCCAGATTCAGTAACAGACTGAGAAGGTCAGCCAAACGTCCCTTTCCCATCCCCTGCCCCAGCCTTCCCCGAGCCAAGCTGGACGCCGTTAATGTTCTGTTTCTATTCTGTTGTCACCCTAGGATAGTCATTGCAACGTGACGCCCTTGTCCTTTCAGGTTCAGGCGCAGCTGCAGCTGGACAGCGCCGTGGCGCACGCGCACCACCACCTGCACCCGCACCTGGCCGCGCACGCGCCCTACATGATGTTCCCGGCGCCGCCCTTCGGACTGCCGCTCGCCACGTTGGCCGCGGACTCGGCCTCGGCTGCCTCTGTCGTGGCTGCTGCCGCTGCCGCGAAGACCACCAGCAAGAACTCCAGCATCGCCGATCTCAGACTGAAAGCCAAAAAGCACGCGGCCGCCTTGGGTCTGTGACGCCAACGCCAGCGCAAAGGTCGCGCTTCCACCGTGGCACGCCCCCTGCACGCCCTCCGCGCCCCGCTGCTTCTCCTTTACCCTCTCCGGACCTCCGGACCGAGCCTCTTTCCGCCCGCTGATCGCCCCTTGCCCCCTTCGGCATCCCGGACTCGGAGGGCGGGACTCTGCGCGGGACCCGGGATCCCACGAGGCGCACCAGCTCCGTGGCTCCTGACCATTCACCTACCCGAGGCCCTAGAATTCGGCTTTGTAGGGGCGGGTTTGGGGAAGTCTGGAGAGAGACTGGACAAGGGAGTGCTGGGACAGCGGAATGTGGCCGACGGCAAAGCTGCAACGATGGACTCCGGCATAGAAATAAAAATCCTGTTAATAAAAAATGAGCAAAAAAAAAAAAAAAAGTAGAAAAGCGAACCAGAGAGAGAAAGAGAAAGGGAACTTATTTCTTACTGCTATTTGACAGAAGCTGAAATCGGAGATAGAACCAAGGAACAAAAACAAATTTTAGAAAGTAAAGTATTTTATACATTTAACAATATGGAAAAATAACCTGGATGAATCTCAAGAGAAGGGGGAAGAGGTACCAACTTAGAGCGTATGTTTTTTTTTAATGGGCTAAGAAGGCAAAACAGAAAGAAGAGGTATACTTATTTAAAGAATTAAGATGAAAAAAAGTGGGCAGCTGGGAAGTTCACAGGTTTTGAAACTGATCTTTTTCTGCGAAGTTCACTTTAATACAAGAAATTTGATAAGAGAGGCGGGCCTCCTTTTACGTTGAATCAGATGCTTTGAGTTAAAAGCCACCATGTATGGAAGAGCAAGAAGAGGGAAGACAGTATAAAAACGAGGAGAGAAAAAAATGCTATTAACACAAAAAAGTGATACCACAGACAATGATTTCGCTGAGAAATTATGGCCGAACTGTCCAGACTGCTGACAGTAAATTCCGGGTTGCATGTTACTTGTATTCCGTTGATGGTGTCTCCCCCCTCCCCGCTTTATTCACATGCACTTACTCCATTTTCATCTCCAGTACGAAAAACACCACGAAAAGCATCTGGAAATTGATATGTATCTATATATATTTTTGCCCTGTCTTTGATCCTGGGTGACAAAAGAACAAAATCGGAGGGGAAAAAATTTACACTGATTATCCCAAGAAAACTGAGGCGGGCAGAAAATGTGGGGAAAGGAAAAAGAAAACAAGAAGACCCAATGAAATAATGAAGGTACAGCGCCTCACTCCGGGCCTGACACATACATAGTAGGCGCTCAGTGTTAGTCCCCCCCCTTGCCCCTTCCTTGAGTTCCCTCTTGCTGATTTCCTGAAGTCCTCTTTGAGGACCGTACTTTATTTCCCCCTCTCTATCCTGTCACACCTTAAACAACACCCAGCTAGATACAGGCACTAGGTTTGTGTAAAATATGTTGATACACACAAAGTTTATTTTGGCTAAAATGTGTGAACTGATGGTTGACTTTCAACATTTGCATTTTATTTCACAAAGGTGTATATTCAAGTAATTGTTTCAATTCATGTAGCTATTTAAACTGGGGTACCCTGGACTAAGCAATCTGTATCCCAATTCTCTAGAAAGCCTCCTTAGTTGTTTTTTTTTCCCTTCTAATTTACAAGAAAGAGGAAAAGCTCTTTTAACTGAACTTTGCTATGCGGTTGAGCTTTGTAACTATTTGTTCTCCATGAAAACAAAATTATTTATATTTGCCATATTTTTTCTAGTGTATTAAGTTATTTTAAACAAAGAAGATGCTGTTATTTCATGACGTGTTGTCGGTACAAAATGTTTTGGTTTCACCTTTGTTAAACCTTTTAAATAAGTGCCAAGTTATTAATTGAAGACACTTTGCGATCAATTGAATGAAAATAGTATTGTTTCATTTGATGAGGTTCGCGTCGTCTTTGTTCCTGTTACTATTAAACTATCCGGGATAATCTTTCCGTCTTCCTTTTTGATGAATGTGTCTTTCCAATATACCAACTTGGGAAAGCGCTTGCCTCTGCTCCTACGTGCCGCTAAGGGCCGTGAGAATGGTGGCTCTGTGGCGGTCGTTAGCGCAGAGCGAAACTTTCATCCCCCCATTTTATCCACCTGCACAGAAACCGGATAGGTTTTATACCAAATCAGTAAAGGAACGGATAATACGTAAAATAACATAGAATAGAATAACCCTCCCTTCCCCAGGACGGACTCTCGTTCTTCATTTGGTGCGCTTTCACTCTTGAAGTTTACTTGGGGGACTTTTTAGGGAGGAATGAAAGCGGCATCAAGCGGTGCAAAATCCACCTGGGTTAATTGCGGACGACAGACTCTCGGTTCCAGGTCCCCGACCCTCCCCGGAGTCGGGCAGGCGATGATGGTTGGGGAGTGGGTCGAGAGCCGCGGAGGGGGCCTGGGGCGCTGGAGAGGGCGGATCTCCCACTTCCCACTGCAGTTTAGCGCTTTGGGAAGCAGCTAATGCGTTGGTTAAATTTAGGTAAAGGTAGAAGCCTGGACCGTGTTTAGGAAAAGCCAGGTCATAGTGATCCTCAGAATCCCGAGGAGCCCCTCCCTCCCTCCTCCTCTTGCCCCCTTCTCCAGGAAGAAATCCCACGGGTCAAGCCCCCAGGCGCTGCCTGTTTCGGGGTGGGTAGAGACCGCGGAGACGCAGCCCTGGCCGGGCCCAGGACAGGACCTTCCCTGCCCGCGCGGGCTCTGGGGATGGGGGCGCCCTCCTCGAAGATGGAGAGTTTCCTGAGTATCCCCTGGGGCCCCTTGGGCTGGAGGACGTGTAGAGGAGGCGACCCCTCCGACGAACCTTCCCCGGGCGAGCCGGCGCTCGGCGCTGCGCCTCCGCGTACACGGGGTGCGGTGTCGCGGCGCTCCCGGCGGCCCAGCAGGCGGGGGGCCGTCGTCCGCGCTCGGGGCTGGCGGGGCTCCAGCCGACCTGACGGGCGGCCCGAGCTTCACAGCGCGCAGCTGCCTGGGCCCCGGCCCGGGGGCCTCCCGTCGGCGCGGGGCTGGGGGTCCCACGGGCGGCCTCCAAGCCCCCGCCCCGAGCCAGCCCCGCTGGCCGCTCGGACGCTCCGCGGGCACCCCGGGGGAGGCACAGGGCGCGGGAGAGCTCGGCCCGGGAGGCGGCGGCGGGGCCGGGGCCTAGGCTGCGCCCGCAGCTGCGCTCCGAGAGGCCCGAGGTCGAGGGAGGCGCGGCGCGCGGCCCGCAAGGCTCCCGGCGCGGCGGCGGGCGCGGGGCCGTCGAGGCCCCCAAGCCGCGTGGGGAAGGCCCGCGTCCCGGGCGGCCGGCGCGGCGTGAGCTCCGCGGCCTGGGGGCCCCGCGGCGCCTCGCCTCCTGCCGCGCCCGCGCTCCCCAGACTCGGCGGGGCCAAGGCCGCCGTGCCCGGCTGGAGGGGCCAGGCCGTCGGTCCCGCCTCCCGCGCCCGCAGGACCGGCTGTGCGAGCGCAGCGGCCCAGACTCCCGGCAGGCCCGCGGGTGTGAACAAGAGGTTCCAAACCCTGACCTCCCGGAGCCGCGCTGAGAAAGGGGCCAAGGAAATCTTCACTTTAAATTCAAGTGAGGCCCAACATGCACTGGTTTGGATCGAAACTCAATAGTCGTAATAAATAATAAATAAAAATTTCGCCTCCCCCCCCCCAAATGTTTCAGGGTGTTCACAGCCTTCTCGAGCTACAAAATCCCAGATTGGGGAAAAGTGACTTAAAGAGATTATTCAAGACATCATTGGTGTTAAGGACTCTGTGACACAAGCGGTCCGTAAGATTGAAGGCCTTTGCTGAAACTGAACTGATAAATATCTATTTTGAGTTTTTCCTCAGATTTATAACTTTTTAGATCCTCAGATGGTAATGCTTTAGCATAATGCAATGCTCAAATTTCGGAACTATTTTGATTTCTGAAAAATGCCTTTTTGGCTTCAGCGACATGAGATCCTGTTATTTTTTCACAAATCAGTTTACATCATAAATTGCAAACATTTGCAATAAGATCTCAAGATTGTTTATTTTATGTAACCTCAAGCACTTGACTCTGTTAAACACCAGTACAGAAAGTCCGTGAAATCAGTTTAATGTGTGTGAGGGAATTAAAGGATCACTCCTTTTCATCACGTAAACAAGGCATTTAAGATTGTTTGAATTGTCAGTCTCCCAATTTTTAAACAGTCTTACAATTGAGTATTAATTTTAGAGTCATTCTGTGCAAAAATAATTACCGAAGTTATATTCTGCTTTAATTAAACGTTTCTGGGCAGAAGAAAATGGTATTCTGCATTGGGAAGTGGGTGATTGTTTTTAATGTTATATTATTTTAAATTATTTTAGTTCAAAGGTAAATAAAGTTTGCTAATTCCAACGGGGGGAAAAAGGCCTGAAATGGTTTTTTAATGTGCTGTTAGAACAGTTAGTCAAAGTACATTAAAGGAACGTCACAAACCCAGAAATAATAAATATGTCATTCTAATGAGAATGTTAACTTATGGATAATTTATTCAAGGTAGTTTTTGCATTTCACATGGAATCTCTTACGATGACCTGCCTGAGTCCCATGATGCTTGTTCTTCAAAATCTAATTTATATAGGCTCAGGATATACATAATTCATAACTCTGTTGGTATATATATGTACACACCCCAAATTTTAAACCTTTACAATATGTTTGCATGTTTACTAGCATGTTTTCAAGATGACTGAAATAAAAACATAAAAAATGTTAAACATGATATTGAAAGCAAGTGCTTGTCCATGTGTGAAGACAAAGTCCTTGAAAATTGAAAATTAAAAAAGATTAGATAATTTTCAAGCTTAGATGTAGAGTGAACACTGAAATATTTCAGACAGGGAACATTCTTGTATAAGAAATATGAAAATCTCCAGGAAAGTCTTACAGATGTGAGCTTCTAACACTTCAGATGCCTAGCCAATCCTTTCGTGTCTCTAATTCATAAAACAAAAAATCTTTCAGTCTTGGGGTATTTTGTTTTGGGTATTTTATGTGTCAGTCAAGGTAACCATCGCATATGCCTTCAGTACAGGAAAATTTAGTATAGTACTTACATGGAGTTCTGCCGGCATGAGGAAAGGTTTTAGACTATAATCAAATAAATCACAGAGGGAGGAGTAAACATACGTTTTTTACCCTTTGTTGAACAACCGCTCACATGTCCTGAGCAAGAATCTTTGTAGATTTTTATTCAGCCAGAACAGTGCAGAATAAGCTAAGGGCACAGACCCTGGAGCCAGCATCCCTGGATTCAAACCTCACTGCTGCCATTTACCAGTCCTGTGATTTTAGATGAATTAATCTCGCTGTGCCTCAGTTTCCTCATCTGTAAAATGGGGATAAAAGTAGCATCTATTTCATGGGGGTTTTAGGAGGATTAAATAAGTTAATACTTGTAAAGGCCAAAGAACAGTGCCTTGCATGCATATATACACACACTATATGATGCTTATTTTAATAAAAAGGTCAATAGGCATTCATCCCTGTAATAAAAACCTATGAAGAAGAAAATAAAGTAATGCAAGACAAAGACGGCAAGAGGGAAACATTATCTGCTAGTTAGTGATTCTAGCTAATTGCTTAGCCTCTGGGGGGCTCATCTGGAAGATGTGGCAAATGTCACGATGTAGTCAGGGGGCTTATCTATAAGAGCAATCTGTAGATTGCACAGTGCTGTGTACATGAGAGAGAGTGTTGCTCCTCTGCCATGTGCAGCCTATAAGGCAAGGTCTCAGACATGGCACTAGCCCTCAAGGGGCTTACCATCTAGGGGAGGCGGTTCGTAAATGCACATGATAGTGCTAGGAAGCATATGCTGAATGCACTTGCTTAAAGGCATTCAGACACACTATATGCATCTGAATGGCTGTACAACACTTGTGGGGCCTGTTGCCCTGTTTTTGGAAACTGAATCTTTCTTGAAAATGAGTAGCCTTAAAGAAGGAATGGTGGAGCGACACCCAGAGGTTAAGAAGCACACTTTGTTAGAATTAAATGCATACCATATGTTGCTGTGGTTTGTACTCCATAGGATCATCTGCGTTTTCTTTGGCTGTCCATGGTTGCAGAGCATGAGCAGTAAAATGCCAAAAGATGCAAAGGCTGCTGACCAATGGTCTTTAACAGCAGTTTGAAAACACATATAATACAGAGGAAGGAATGTTTAATTACTATGGTAAAGACCCATAAAATGAACAATTGAGTCCTAATTACAGACTAACTACAGACTAAAAGAAGAGCGACCTCTTTCCAATGCCCGAATTTAGATGTATTACTAATACTTGCCTCTATTTTGTATAGTGTCATCTATTAAGAGCTCACAGCAGTTTTTAGACATTTTAATTTGGGAGTCAGCGTGTTGTTGCCGTATGTGACTAATCTTTAGAGGCAGATGTTCCTGAGTTCAAATCTCAACTATACCACCTATTAATTAGATGTGACATATTGGGTAATTTCTCAGCTGCCCAGAGCCTATGTCTTCTTAGCGTCCTGTAACACACACCCTGCAGTTTGTCGTGAGGATCAAATAAAATAAGACGTGTAAAGTGCCTGGATACAACAGGTTTTCACAAATATACTGCTCTTCTCTACTTTTATTATTTACCTTTCCAATGATTGTCACGCACAGAAAATTTTAAATGTTACCTGTCTGTGATTAGAAACAGTTTTGGAAAATATTGGGCGGTGGTGTACATGTTAATTTCAATTCTTCAATATGAGTATTGATTATGTGTATGTATGTTGTGTGGCCTGGAGTTTGGAATAAAACTTCCTTCACATGTTGCAAAACTTTTCTAGATAGAGTTTTTGAGGTAGCATGACTTAGATCCTCCCCTTTGTGGAGAACAGAGGGTTCTAGCCTTCGCCCTGCTCACTCGAGGGCGTCCTCAATGAAGAGATGACCCATGCATTACGTCCCGGATATTCCTGACCTTCAGTCCTCTATATTCTGGAATGTCAGCATACAAATCGAGACCTGGCATTAACTCTCTAGTCACTTTGAGATTAGATTGATTGTCCTTCCGTTTGCTTATTTATTGAATACATTTTTTATGCTTCCGTGCTAAGGAAGAAGAAAATAAACTACCCTTAAAAACGATTGCAAAAGTCTATCAGCCTATCCAAATTTTCAGTACTCATGCTACATTGTGTTTTGTATTACGTTTACCGGCATTAGTGGTTTAAAATGTAATTACCTGTCTTGTGGGCAATATATTTATTTACTGAAATTCTCACTTGTCAGCAGGTTTTTTTTTTAAGGCTAATATAGTTTCCATTAAAACATAGTCTTGCCCAATGCTCATTAAAAAAGATCCAGGACCCTCCCTGGGGGAGTTTCAGGTCTAGGCCTCCTTAAAACTTTTTAGATAGGTGAAATTAGGTGGAACTAGCCATCAAAGGAAGGATTGGAAACAGGGAGGCTTGGCCTCCAATTTGCCTGGGGAGTAAAGTGTGATAGAATAAAGGCCCCTGCCTAACCCTGTACCTTGTAAATGTATTAGATTGTATGGCAAAGGGGAATTGGGTTGCAGCGGAATTAAGGTTGCTAATCAGCTGACCTTAAAATAGGGAGATTATCCTGGAGTCTTCGGATGGGCCCACTGTGAGTAAAAAGGGTCCTTAAAAGTGGAAGAGGGAGGCCGACAAGGAGACTGAGAGAGACATGACTAAGGAAGAATGTCAGAGATGCAGCACTGCTGGCTTTGAAGTTGGAGGAGCCAAGGAATGCAGGTGGCCTCGAGAAGCTGGAAAAGGCAAGGAAATGAATTTGCCCCAGAGCCTCCAGAAGGAATACAGCTCTGCCAACACCTGGATTTTAGCCCAGTGAAACCTGTGTTGGACTTCTCACCCACAGAACTGTAAGATCATCAATTTGTGTGGTTTTAAGCCACTAAGTTTGTGGAAATGTGTTATAGTAGCAATAGAAAATTAACACAGGAAGTTTCTGAGCTGCTAATACGTGTAAGAGACTCTGGTCATTTTTTTAATGCCAGGGGGACTTTTGAGTCTGTTGGGTAACAAGAGTGTCCCAAAACTCAGGCCTGGATTGCTTTGCTATACCATAGAGAACACTCTTACTCAGGCCTGCAGTTCTCCATATGCCATTCTGCAGAATCCCCACAAATCGCTTTTGTTATTATAAAATGAACTCTATAGAGGATTTCTGCAAAATTATGTATGTTCTTTTATGTAAAGTAAGTCAGCAGTGAAAATCCTTGTCTTGTTTTATTATCCTTGTTCTTATTTTTTGTCATCTTCTGCTTATTATTATTTACTTTTAAAAAAGTATTTAATGTCGAGCAAAGGACTATTAGTTTTACGCTCTGAAGTTCTTTGCTAATGCACTGAAAGGGACCAGCCTGAGCAATTTGAGCTTGTCTGTCAAGTTGGTCAAGGTGGAGAGTAATGTGGTCTGGGGTTCCCAGAGCCCACTGGACCTTTGACCTTTTCTCTTGAGACTATTGATCTAGGTTAATAGTCAGCACCAGTTGTGCTGTTGGAGGAGTTGTGTGCCTGTGTGTGTGATTCCTCAGTGAGTACAAATGAGGCTCTGACTAACTCAGAGGGTAATTGGTCTTTTTTGTAGTTTTCCAAGATCAGAATGAAGAATTAGAATAGATGGGTCCTGACAGGCAGGGGGAAGATTCTTTTATGGAGTGTTTGCAGTTGTATCAGTGACAAGGCAGTGGATCTGGGCCCAGAGCTGATTCTATCTTCCATGCCATGCACTCTGCTCACCAGAGGGCTGCCCGTGGAATCAGGTGGGTTAGGAATTGCTGGATGACATGATAACCTCCTAGGTTAGTGGAGTAGTAAGGTGACTTTATCCCTGTTCTGACTACTCTACCCACCGCCCACTCCAACACCCACATATTTCTCATCCCACCTAATTGGGTGCAGAATAAGATACACAGCAGGTCAGTGGACTGAGTATATAAAGAAGTTTGGTTATGCTCTTTGACTGATTGAAATGTAGGCTACAGAACAGGGGAGAAAATTCTCCCAAATGGTGTCAATTCCCATGACCTTCCCCTGGTTAGCTCTTCACTACTTAGAGGAGGAGTTTGTTCCCACCCACTCTTGAGAAGCACTCATGTTTTTGTCTTGAACAACTTCCCACTTCTTCCAACTCATCCTTCTGTCCTCCTCCTCCTCTCTTCATTCTAGAAGCCTAGCTGCACATAACTCATTTATTCATTCAATCAACAGATATTTATTAAATACCTACTATGTGCCTTGGACTCTTTCCCCCTTTCTGCTTTAACCAGACTCTGGTAGTCTGATACTATCCTTTTCTGATTTCTCCTTGGAGTCTCACCTTGTTGGAGGCGGTGGTAGTTGAAGAGGAGGGGAGGGTATGGTTGACATGGGATGGGGATGGGAGGCAGGGCAAGTTGAAAGCGCAGGACAACTAAAGAAAAGGAGATGACTAAGTGGGCAACACTGGGAGACTGTTCCTCGCCAGACCCTTTGATGTCCAAATATTCTGTGCTGCAACAGCTGCTTTAGTAAAGAATAATCCTAGAAATGATTCGGTATGCTTCTGTTTGCTTCGCAGTACAACTTCTTAAAACATAAAACTAAATCATTCTTTAAACATTCTTCTAAATCTTAAGGAGAAAAGCCTAATTATAGTAAATTAAGTTCAAAGTATTGAATGACCGTTTGAGCATCTGCTGTAGGCCTGGCACTGATAGTCAATGGGAACTGGGGAGGAAGACAAAAATGGTCAAGGGGAGGTGGGGCATGTTGGAAACGTCTGTAGAGCTTCGAGAAGAAAAGTGTGCTTTTGCGCTGGGAGGCAGACAGTACCTGATGTGGAATACCTCCTCCTGGAGTGTGCATTCAGGAAATGCCCTGACTGAGACCTGATTTCCTTCTTAGAAAGACAAATAGTACTCCTCGGCAGTACTCAAATTCTCTTTCCTACATTATGTCTTGGTACTAATAATTATATATGTTAGGAAAAGTGTTTACCTTCTTTAATATATTCACAACTTTTCTTCTCCTTTTCCTCCTTTTGCTTTTGCTTTCTTTTATAGCTTATGTAAATCTTTCACTAATGCCTGTGAACTGTATCCAAATCTAAGCATTTTCTGTTCCCATTTGTCTCCTGTGAATTTCCACTGCTTTGTATGTGTACTTACAAATAGCACGGCCTTACTTTTCTACTTTTTTAAAAGATTTGCCCAAGCTAACATCTGTTGCCAAACTTCCTCCTTTTTTTTTCCCTCCCCAAAGCCCCAGCACACAGTTGTATGTACTAATTCTAAGTCATTCTAGCTCTTCTACGTGAGCCACTGCCACAGCGTGGTGTGGTCCTGCAACTGGGAAGTGAACCCAGCTGCCAAAGTGGTCAGTGCCAAACTTTAACCACTAGGCCGTCAGGGTTGGCTCCTTACCTTTCTATATTTACTCTTCATTCTTATGTGTTGAGATTCACCCATATGTTGAACTCACTGTAATTCAATTCATGGCTGTGTAATATTCTACTGAGTACAGATACCAATTTATGCATCTATTCTCACACTGATGGACATTTGGATTATTTCCAGGTTTATGTGGAAGGTACTTAAAGCCATGAGGCCAGGGTAATCACCAAAAATTGACTAGAGAGCAGAGAATCAGGGCTGTGCCCTGGAGAGCTCCATCATTAAGAGGCTGGGGAGAGGAGTAGAAATCAGCGAGAGGGGACTGAGAAGGAACTACCGAAGTAGGAAGAAAACCAAGAGAGCACGGTGTCCTGGAAGCCAAGAGAGAAAAGCACATCAAGGGAGAGGGAATGAGGACTGAGAATTGACCTTTGGAAACTGACCATTATGCACGTCACTGGTGACCTTGATAAGGCTGTTTGGGTGGAGCCTGATTAGAGTGGGATGGATGCAAAAACTCTCTCACTAATAAGTCAGAGGGAGAGAGTCAAATACCATATGATCTTACCCATAAATAGAAGATAAAAACAAAGACAAACAAACACGTAGCAACAGATTGGATCGGTGGTTACCAGAGGGAAAGTGGGAAGGGAGGAGGGTGAAAGGGGTGATTAGGCACAGGTGTGTGGTGATGGATTGTAATTAGTCTTTGGGTGGTGAACATGATGTAATCTACACAGAATTAGAAATATATTAAGATGTACACCTGAAATTTATATAATGTTATAAACCAATGTTACCGCAATAAAAAAAAACCAAAAACCTTTCTCACTGCACTCTGACATTCCAGTCTCTCCCTACTCAAATCCAGCTCCTAATTATCTTCCTAAAATCACAGATCAGATCATGTGATTCCCCAGCTTATTTTTCAGGAGCTCCAAACTGCCCGAACAATTAGTTTAAACTCTTTAGTGTGACGTGTAATCTGACTTTGTACTATTTTTTTCCTGTCCCGTCTTCTGAGACTGCTTCACTGCCTACCCTGTGCTTTCATTGGAGCTACCACCAGTTCCCGAATATCGAACTGTCACCGAACTTCTGTTTTTGCTGGAACGCCCTTCCCCAGATCCCTTCATGCACGGTAGAGTTTTGAGCATATATCTACCAGAGCTTCATTACATGGTAGTGTAATTATTTATGTGATTGTCTTCTCCACCCAGAATGGGAGTGCCTTGAGGGCAAGAATCTTTACTTAGTTTTGGTAGCTTCTCCAGAGACAAACAGTAGGGACAGACAAGTAGCAGATTTTCATTAAGTGTTGGTGGAATGAATAAGCCTGTGAAAAAATATATCCATGGTATATTCTTTTAGATAGTTTTAGTGCAGACAAGTCTTAGGTCTCCGAGTGTGGTTTTAATTTTTGGAACTAGCCAAAGGCTGTTTGGCATTAAGTCTGATGAAGAAGCTGGAGAATATAAATTTTTATTACAAATGAAGGATAGGAAAAAATTAAGCATGACTGTTTTTGATGACACGTTTTCTTATATGGCTCATAAAGGGCGCCAAAGTTTACCAGCACTGTTTTGCTTAAGGCCATTTCAAAGAGGCATTCCCAAAAACATTTTGAACAGTGACAGTATTGCAGTAAGTGTTTGGTGTCTCAGACTACCATGAGGGACAAGATTTGCTTGAATCTGTAAGTTCTGGTATCTATGTTAAAAAAGCAGTCTCATTCTTTCAAGTCACATCTTATTTTCTGGAGGGAATTTTTGCAAGCTAAATTTCACATTATCTCTCATATATTTAACTCTTTTCTTTGTAGCTCTGTTATTATTTTTTGTAGGCATCATCTTTCAATGCAGCAGCACTCGGAAATTCTATTAAAATTGTTTATTAAAAAATCCCCCTATTCATAAGGCCATTAACTAAGACCAGATTTGACACCAATTCCAGTGGCTGATTTCTACCCCAAATGGATATATGGCCATTTGTTATGATCTTTTGTTTATGATTTTCAAGCAGTTTTCAATCTGTGTGACACTGATCAGATCCAAGCCAATTTGGACTGATTTTTCAAGTCACTTTTCATAAAGCAGCGCATCAAATGTTTTACCAAGTCCAAATGTGTAACATCTGCTCCCCTTTCCCTGATAATTTTACAATTCTCTCAAGAAGTCAACTACTTTATCAACCATGGAATGTGTTTTATAAGTCTCCATTATTATTGCCCATGATTCTGTCACCTTTTAGAATTTCCTCTCTCGGCTTTTTTTGCCAAGTCCTGATAAAATACTTATTAGTTAGGCATCCGATACATTATTCTTCTAGTGGTAACAGTTTGTGACTCTAGGTTCACTCGACTAGATCTATATATAATCTTTTCAGTTATAATGATTTAAAGGATGCAAGCAATAAACTCTGTGTTAGTCATTTTTGTTCATATCCTGGGAGACACGTTATTCAGACTTAATGATTGGTATATGTTTTGAGGTTTGAATATTCGCTTAACTGCTTTTTGTCGTTAGCTTTTTTTTCTAGGTGCATTTTACAATTCCCCATCTTTACCATATGTTAAATGGATATTATGCTTGCAACAGCGAGCCTTACAGAGCAGTAAAGTGTCTGTGCTTGTACGGTAAGTCGACTCGTGTGGCCCTTGGATGGACTGAAGTTTTGGATGCTGTTGTCATCGCATTGATGGAGACGAGCTGTGCTTGGTAACATTTGCTTTCAAGAGTTTGTGGGTAATTGCTGTGTACATAAACTGAGAAAAGTTTGCTTTACAATTAATTTTTGAAGCAAATTCAAGAAGATTCGCATGCAAATAATGCATTTTTTATGAGTTAGGCCCTGAGGTCATCGTGTTTACTGATAGAGTTCAGTTAATTGAATAAATGTGGAGATCTTGTATTGAGTATCCTTTCATTAGTTAAAATGTAATGTTATGGATATTTTATTAACTTTTATAACACCTAAGCTACTGAGTTAACAAACTGTATAAGAATATAATGAACATGTTTGATAGAGTCACATAAATGAAAACATTGGTTATGATTTATCAAGGATTACTCAAGTATTAATTAACTGACAGCTAGAACACTGCTTTTGACAATCTTAAATTTCCTTTGGTTAATCTTATATACATTATAAATTAGTCAGTTTCTCCCTCTTTATGTAAAATATTGAGCTTTTGAAGTGTTTTGACATATGGTAAACTTCAATAAGAAGGCAGACCTTTTCAGTTTTGAGAAATGTAAATATATCATTCTGTAAGAAATTCCAAAATGTTGGCTATGGGACAATGGAAACCACATGTAGTTTTTCTCCAAATCTCAATATACAAGTAACTGCTTTCAACACATCTTTCCTGTCTCCAGTTTTAATATTAACTACTTGATTAAATGTTAAACAGAGCAAAGGCCATTCTTGTCAGGCGTCACTGATATTCATATTGTTTCCAAAGGATGGAAAACATTTAGCTTTGAGTATTTACCACTCTTTTGAGGCTCAGCGGTAATTAACTAGTATTGGGAATGCGACTATTTGCAATTTCAAATTCTAGAGTAGGGGATTCATTGCTGAATAAAAGCTTTGATGTTTGTTTGGCTTTTAATTACTAAATGGCAACTTTACATTCTTTCTGTTAGATCCGCAATTTAGAACAACAATTTTGGAAATATGTTCAAACAGTGCCTTGTATAAAATCAAGATTAGAATTCTTCTGTTTTCGATATATGTTTATAGATATTATAAATTTCTATTCATTAAGTTATAACAAACTATCAATGACCATAGTACTTTCAGTTCTATAAATAAAACAAATTACCAACGTTTTAAATGGGAGTAGAAGAAATTCACATCTATAAAGAACATGCATTTTTAAGTTTGCAGTTTAATTTCACCTAAAAGGTAAATCTGAATCGAGAAAGCTGTTTCTAAGGAGAAATGATTTAAAGTTAGTAGGACATAGTTTATAAATGAGTGTATATGCCTTTGGAATCAATGATTCTAAGTCAAGAAATGGTGTTATGTCAGAGGTCAAACAGACAGACTCAGAGAGTAACCCTGTTTAGGATTTGCTTTCTTTGTTTAAATATTTAAAATGATGCATCAATATATATCAAATGAAGAGTGCATTATTCTTTGTGTATAAGTAAAATAAGAAGTCTGCAGTTTGCTTTTTATAAAAATATGGCAACTCTGTTTCTCAAGATGCCAATTATACACATTAAAGTTTTTAAAAAAGTCAATTTTCTGCATAGTTCCAAGTTTCTCAATTTATATCAATACATTTCTGTTGTTCTGTTGTTGTTTACAGATATTCATATGTATTGTTTAAAAACTTCCTATTTCTGCTAAATTCATGAATCACTCACATAAACGTGGAAATACTTTTAAATGAACACATTCCCTTGTCACATAAGACTTTTGTATTTCTGAGATTTTACAATTGTTTTCTCATTAATTATGAGCTAAGCACATTAAAAGATGCGTTATACAAGCATTGTGAACAGATGTGGCCACATGAGAAGGTTGAATGTGGGGTAACAGCTTTCTGGTTTTTAAATAGAAAATAAGTGAAAATTTGTGTCACAAAAATGTTTGCATCTTTGTAATATAAAACATGGACAATCTCAAGATAAAATAATCTCTAAGTTTATGCATTTTTTTAAACTTCAGAGGATTCTTTTAAGATCTAGATGAGCAAGGATTCTGTTCTAACTACTTCACCAGGCAAATTTGTCCACTGTTGGATTATTCTCAATCAAAATGTTTTTCTAGGATTCAGACTAAATGTGTCCTCTTTTTGACGTTAGTCTATTACTATTTATCTCAGTATTCTCATACAATGTGAATAATGTTTCCCTCTCCTGTTCTTACTGCTTTCAGTTATTTATCCCTGGTAGTGGGTGGGGATTGTAGGATTATGGTGTGAAATGAGGGTGGTATTTTTCTGTTTTGAACAGAGTAATTTGGAACTTTTTGATTCCGTGTTTTTCAAAGTATAGATTTTGTCAAGAAGTCAGCGCTATTCACATCAATGAAGAAAGCAGCTTGTGAGTGGTTGAAACTTTACGCTTATTAGATGTTTTGTAAGAGGTATGTTGCTGCAAAAGTTTAGGTGATATCTGTGTTAGAAGACTCAAGGTGTTGATAGAACCTAAGAAATACATTTTCAAATAGAATACGCAAAATAAAAACCACAGTACAATGTAGGCTTCCTTGTACCATTAAAAAATAGATTTGTGTACGTTGTTATTGTTTTTTTCTCTCTCTTTTTTTTTTAAGATTTTATTTTTTTTCCTTTTTCTCCCCAAAGCCCCCCAGTACGTAGTTGTACATTCTTAGTTGTGGGTCTCAGTTGTGGCATGTGGGAGGCCACCTCAGCGTGGCTCGATGAGCAGTGCCATGTCCACTGGGCTGTCTCCAGCAGAGCTCGCGGACTTAACCGCTCGGCCACGGGGCCGGCCCCACATCGTTATTGTTTACTGATTGTCGTATTGATCTTCTTAGCATTAGTTTGTTTCATATATTGCAAAATTCCTAGTTATTTAGTTTTAAGCTAATAACTTTGAGAATAAGTATTCTTTCTGTCCTTGGTGAGATAGGTATCTGAATTGAGGTGGTTGAAATAAAGGGAAACAGAATCTCCCGTCTTCTCCGTAGGGTTTTCATTTCTTTTATTATGTCTAAGTGGTTATTGTAAATACAAACCTCTCTGTGTTTTTGGTACCCTCAGATGGCAGTGACAGGAAAAAGAAAGGAAGTGCCTTCTTCTTCTTGTGCACCCCCTTTAACTTAAGAATCATTAATCTTTGAGTGAAAGTATGGCTGGAGGAAAATTTCTTCATTTGCAAGTTGGGAGCTCGGGTGTGTGTGGGGCTGTGTGAAGGTTCCCAGGACAAGCTGGGAGCCATGCCCATTGATGTTCCATTCTCCCTCTCACCCGTGCTCCCCTCCCTGGTCACCCGCAAAGGTACAGGAACAGAAAAGGCAGATGACACAGGGTGATACGCAAGAAAGGGAGCGGCACGACAGTATTTGGGAAATCATGGGAAACGTTTGGAAAATGAGCCCACAGTTATACTGTTTATAAAGGACAGAGTGTGGTACTATGCACTTTTATAGATTTAGAAAATAATGTTTGTTACTTTTGCATGTTGACTTCAAGTTTTTCTCTGTGGTATGCAATACTAAAGTGGAGTAAATTTATAAAGTCAAAGTGTTTTATTTCCACTTTAATAAACTCTGCAGAGTTAAAGTGTGTAAATTAGTACCAATTACTTATTTTGTATGCCTGTGGTATTTCCATGTTCTACTAATATGGTAATGAATCAGAATATTGATTAGATTGCTTTAAATCTCTGAAAGAATTGAATGCCTTTCTCATAGTCTTAAATTGTAAAGCCAATTTTAAATCTTTAAAAATATTGAAATTAAATTAGTTTCCTAAGATAGTTACAGGTATCTTTCATTTAAATACGCTTGAGATAACTATAGTATATTCAGTTCTAGAAAACTTAGGGGTGATTTAAAAAGTAATTTCTTTGAAGTATATAGTTCATAATCGTACAATTCATTAGTTGTAAAATTATAAGGATTTCTCCAGTTAGCACTCTTAACCCTATATTCATTTGTAATTGAATTACATTTCTTTCATTAGATGATCAGCATGCAAAATATACGCAATGATACAGAAAGAATTACATATGTGCATGTATCTGTAGAGGTGCATATGAAAGAATGGAAGAAAAGGTGAAATTCCAATAAATCAAGAGTATACAGTTCAGTTTTTGGCCCTGCTCCTCACTATGTCATGCTCAGGCATTTCCCAGGGGAATTAGCAAGGGAGGGGTCCCCACAACCAAGGGTGGAATTGTCCCCCATGATTATTCTGCAGAAATAGGGAATTCCATGGAGCTGTAGTTTTACCCAGAGAGAGGAGACATTCCAGACACTTAGGAGCCTGTGCCTTGAGCTCTGACCGCTGCACCATGGTCTGAACCCAATTGCTTTGCTCTTATTCTTGTCTAGAAACTCAAGCTTGGAATGTTCACATATTTGACAGGAATACAGTGAGAAATAAGTAACAGTGGGTGCGTGGCATGTATGACGTACTTTCACTTCCAGAGTGTCGCATGACATCCTTTTCTCAGGTGTTCTGACTATCAGCTGTTTGGATTTGGGTGACCACTTATAAAACTCCTGAAAGGAGTGGACATTATTTAGGTTTTTCTGGAAATCCAGACACTGCTCTCTCTTCCTCTTCCTCCTTTCTCCCCACCCTTCCTCCTTCATATATTTCACTTGTAGCTCTTTTAAGAGAATTTCATTTTGGTTGTATAATTTTGGCTAGAAGAGTAAGTGAACAGTACAATGTTCTCCTTTTGACACTTGGTAAAAATAATTTTTAGCTTTCAAATAGGGTTCTAATCTGAAACTGTACAGCGTGACTTTATTCAGAATATTAAAATGTGAGAACTGGACGGGATCTTAGCCATCATCTAGTCCAGTATTTTCCATTTCCTAAGAAATGAAGTTTGTTCCAGGCAGACTTGCCTGAGACATACAGAAGTAGAGTGTGTACAAGAACTGATTTTTTTCTTAAAATAGTCTTTTTCCTTATTGTAAAAGCAATACATGTTCATTGTAGAAAAACCCACTTATAATCCTATTCTCTAGAGAAACCACTGTTAACTTATTTATATTTATACTTTGATATACTTCTCATCTCTTTTTTCTGTACCCATATGTAACGCATTTTTACCATATCGAAACCATATATTTCATACATGTAGTTTTACAATAAAGATGGCTTTAATAGTTTTCTAAAAATGAAATAAGAGCATTGCAAAAATTTCCAACACTACAGAAAAGTAAAAAGAAGAAAGTGAAAAAATTATTTGAAATCTCACTACCAAGAGATAATTGTTGGTCAAAATATTAAGACAGTTATGAGATATACTAAAAAATGGCTAGTTAATATTAATGATATTCTTCCAGATACTTGTCAATGTATGGATACTCAAAGGATTATGGATGTATTGATGTTTGAAATACACTTTTTTACTTGATAACATCACGTGAACATACTTCATATGTTCATATATGAACAAATATGTCAATAAATATAGATCTATACCATAACACCATAAATATGTCTCTATCACAATTTTTGCTGACTGCATCATATTCCGTTATGTAGATAGGCCTTAATTTGTTTAAAAATTTTGTTGTTAGATACTTATACCAGTTCTTTCTCTTATAAACAGTGCTGTAATAAATGTTCTTATAACTAACAATTTGTATACATCTTTGATTAGTTTCTTATGTTGAATCCCAGAAGTGGTGATGCTGGACCAAAGGCTGTACTTTCATCCTACCAACTGTGCATGAGAGAGTTTCTTTTCCTATAAATTATATCTATATTGAATATTATGACTTAAGATATGTATTTACTTGAAAAGGCATCTCATTTCTGTTTTACTTTGTGTTTCTTTACTGTCTAGTGTGAATAAACATTTCCCAAATTTTTATTGGCTATTTATTATTCTTTTATTGTGAATTGCCTGTTTGTGTCATTTGCCAATTTTAAAATTCAGGTATTTGCCATTATATATTAAACATATCAACTCTTTTTTTGTCATATGTGTGGCATTTTAGTAATTTGCATTATACCTTTCATTTATGTACACATTTTGTACCCTTTTTTATGCGTAGATAGAAGTTACAAAGCTTTAGGTGGTCAATTACATCAATATTTTATTTTATGATTTTTACTGTTTTTTAAGTTGAGTTCATAATGGTTTACATCATTGTGAATTTCAGTTGTACAATATTTCTTGTCTGTCACCATAAAAGCGCTCCCCTTCAGCCCCTCTGCCCACCCCCCTGCCCCCTTCCCCTGGTGACCACTGAACTGTTTTCTTTGTCCGTGTGTTTGTTTATGTTCCATGTATGAGTGAAATCATACAGTTTGTCTTTGTCTGGCTTATTTCGCTTAACATAATACCCTCCAGGCCCGTCCACAGTGTTGCAAATGCGATGATTTTGCCTTTTTTTTTATGACTGAGTAGTGTTCCATTGTATATATATACACACCAGATCTTCTTCATCTAATCATCAGTCGATGGGCACTTGGGTTGCTTCCATGTCTGGGCTATTGTGAACAATGCTGCAATGAACATAGGGGTGCATAGGTCACGTTGGATTGTTGATTTCAAGTTGTTTGGGTAGATACCCAGTAGTGGGATAGCTGGGTCATATGGTAGTTCTATTTTTAGTTTTTTGAGCAATCTCCATACTGTTTTCCATAGTGACTGCACCAGTTTGCATTTCCACCAGCAGTGTATGAGGGTTCCCTTCTCTCCACACCCTCTCCAACATTTGTTATTTTTAGTCTTAGTGATTATAGCCATTTTAACAGGTGTAAGGTGGTATTTTAGTGTAGTTTTTTTTTAAAAAGATTTTATTTTTTTCCTTTTTCTCTGCAAAGCCCCCCGGTGCATACTTGTATTATATTCTTTGTTGTGGGTCCTTCTAGTTGTGGCATGTGCGACGCCGCCTCAGCGTGGCTCGACGAGAAGTGCCATGTCCTCGCCCAGGATCCGAACCAAACCAACGAAACACTGGGCCAACTGCAGCGGAGCGCGCGAAGTTAACCACTCGGCCACGGGGCCAGCCCCTTTAGTGTAGTTTTGATTTGCATTTCCCTGATGATTAGTGATGTCGAACATCTTTTCATGTGCCTATTGGCCATCTGTATATCTTCTTTGGAAAAATGTCTGCTCATATCCTCTGCCCATTTTTTGATAGGGCTGTTTGTTTTTTACTGTTCAGTTGTGTGAGTTCTTTATATATTATGGAGATTAACCCCTTGTCAGATATATGATTTGCAAATATTTTCTCCCAATTGGGGGGTTGTCTTTTTGTTTTGTTCCTGGTTTCCTTTGCCTTGCAGAAGCTCTTTAGTCTGATGAACTCCCACTTGTTTATTTTTTCTTTTGTTTCCCTAGGGTGAGAAGACATGGTATTCGAAAAGATCCTGTTAAGTTCGATGTCAAAGAGTGTACTACCTATATTTTCCTCCAGAAGTTTTATAGTTTTAGGTCTTATCTTCAAGTCTTTGATCCATTTTGAGTTTATTTTGTGTACGGCATGAGATAATGGTCTATTTTCATTCTTTTGCAAGTGGTTGTCCAGATTTCCCAACTGTTTTTAAAATCAAGCTTAGAAAATCTTTTCTTACCCAAAGATCATGTAACCATTCATTTATATTTTCTCCTAATAGTTTTGTCATTATTTAATATGTTAAATGATTAATGTGTCTGGAGTTCATTTTCATGCAAAATGTGAGATAAAATCCAACTTAATTTTTTTCCAACATCACTTATTGTACTGACTTTGTCATATTATGTTTTTTATTTTTATTTTTATTTTTGTGTAGTCAAAATTTTCATTTTTTCTTTATGGTTTTCATCATTAGTGCCATACTTTATAAAAGCATTCTACCTCAAGAACATATGTGTGTGTGTACACACACACACACAGACACACACACACACCTGTATATATTTTTTTAGCACACTTGTGTTTCCATTTTTAATATTAAAATCATTAGTCTGAAGTTTATTTTGATGTATTGTGTGAAATAAAGATTTAACTTATTTTTTCCCTAAATGATCGATCAGTTAAGTCCATATAATTATCAAATAATTCATATTTTGCCATTAATTTTAAATCTTACGTTTACCATATAATACATTCTTACAGTTATTTGGGCATATTTCTGGATTTTCTGTTCTGGTCCAATTTTTTTTTCTGTTTATTCTTGTACTAATTCCTTGCTTTTAAAATTTTAGTAGCTTTATAATACACTTAAAAATCTTATAGCTTTCTTTAATTTTTCAGTTTTTGGGGTGTAAATTGATCTTTCATTGTCCTTCAATTTACATTTCTCTGTCTGGGAGTGATTTGGAGCATTTTTTCATGCCTCTTGACCATTTGGGTTTGCTGCTCTGTGAATTCTCTCTCTCTATATATGTCTTTTATCTATTTTTTCTCTTTGGTTGTGTCTTCTTCTGTAACCTATAAATATTAACTTTGTATCTGTCATTTGCATCGCAGGTAGATTTTGTGTGTGTGTGAGGAAGATTGGCCCTGAGCTGACACCTGTGCCAGTCTTCCTCTACTTTGCTGTGGGATGCTACCACAGTGTGGCTTGGTAAGTGGTGGGTATGTCTGCTCCTGGGATCTGAACCCACGAATGCCGGGTTACTGAAGTGGAGCGCACAAACTCAACCACTACACCCCAGGGCCAGCCCCCTGCAAATAGTTTTGTAACTCTATTATTTATTGTTTATGGTATATTTTACTATATTTGTTTTCAATTTTTAAAAAATATACCTATAAGGTCTATATTTTATTTTATAGCTTTTAGATTTCTTGTCTTAGTTAAAAATGTCCCCTACCTTTGTACCTCTAGTCTAGCTATACCTATAGTCTCCTGTATGTTCTTGCAAGATAGGTGTTACTTAAAATTTTACCTGAATTAATTTTTGTATGTGGTATAAGATGAAAGTCTAATTTTATTTCTTCAGGTGGTTAGCCCATTATGCCAGTGCTATTTTCATGAATAGAAATGTCATTTTTATTATATATTAAATTTTTACACATACAGAGGTTAACTTCTGGAGTCTCTATTCCGTTCCCTTGGTCAATTTGTCTACTCCTATGCCAATACAATACTATGCTATATACAATACAATACAATACAACACAACACAGTACAATATTTTGACAAATACCGTAGTTATTTGATTACAAAGGCAGAATGGCACTCTCAAACAAGCAAGCATTAAGCAAATATAGTACCTTTGAGTCCTTGAAAAAAACTGTTTAATAATAAAATTCAGGCAACAAAGAGAGGAATAAAGATAAAGAAAACAAAGGTCATAAAAAGACTTGTGGAGAGCATTAAATTCATTAAAGTAAAAAAAAACCTATGATCAAACAACTGTGAGAAATATGTTGCAAAACAATATGTGTGTAAATGTAATTAATATTGACAGTGTAAAAAGAACTAAAATACAATCAGTTGGTGGCTATTTGGTAATTTGACGATAGGTATCAAAATTTTAAATGTGCTTAACCTTTGACCCAGCAATTCTGCTCATTCGTATACATTGAACAAATAATTATAAGCTCAATGAGTGTCCAGAATGATAGGGTTCTGTGGGAATACAGCGAGTATATAGCAGATAGATTTAACCAGTTTAGGGAGTTAGAAAGGCCTTTTGGAAAAAGTGACATGCTAGTTGAAGCATGAAGGATATTCAGGAGTTAGATCAGTGAGAGGCAGGAGAGAGACAGTGGGGAACATTCCAGGTAAACAGATTATCAATATGAAGGCTCTTGGTAGGCGTGAGGGGTGGGAAATGCATTGCATATTCCAGAGAGAGGGCCAGGATGGCTGGGGCATCGAGAGCTGAGGTGGGGGTGTGGAGAAGAGCACAGATAAAGCTGGACAGGTAGGCTGGATCAGTCAGACCATGAGGCCATGGTCAAGAGTTTGTTCATTATCCAAAGGATAGTGGAGGGTCCCAGGAGGATTTTGCTCCCCTGGGGTAGAGAAGTAGGGGAAAAGCCTCATTAAATGTGTTTTGAAAAATCGCTCTGACTATTGTGTGTTGGATGGACAAGAGCAGAACAAGAAGAAATGGAGAAGCTACTGCAGTAGTTCAGTGAGAGATGAGGTGTTGACAGTGGAAAAGGAAAGAATGGATGGATTTTAGAGATGTTTAGGCATCAGAATAGAGAAGATTTGGTAATAGATTGAGGGTGGGGAGTGGAAAATGGAGAAGTTCAGGCCGACTCTTGGTATGGAGCTTGAATAGCTGTTTAGATAGTGCTGCCGTTTACTAAGATAGGGAATACATAAGGAGGAGGTAAGCGGGGAGATGATTCATTCAATTTTGGCCCTGTTTGGATCAAAATGGTAGGTGGCAGACACGACAGGTATGCACATAGATTTATGGATCAGTCTGGAACTCAGAAGACAGGTCTAGGGTTGGAGTAATGGTTGGGGACCCGGGATGTACACATGTAGCGGTAGTACGGGGGGCATGAGATTTCCTTATAATGGAGTATAAAATGCAAAGAGAAGGGAGTCTGAGGAAGGCCCAAAGAGCACCCACTTTCCTGGTCGTGAAGAGCAGGAGGATCCCTGAATGTAGAATTGAAAAGGGAGGCCAAAGCTGTAGGAAAACTCAGTGGTTTCTTGGGAAGTAAGAAAGAGTGTATCCTAGGAGACAGTAGCCATCTGTGTCGATGCTGCTCAAAGGCCATGTTGGGAGGAAGCCTGAGTCATGTCTACTAGATTTGGTTACAAGTAGGCATTTTATGCTACGTAGAAAGGTCACCTAAGGGGAGAGGTGGAGACAAAAATCTAGCTAGGAGTGGGTTGAAGGGAAATGAGAAGTGAGGATATAGAGTTGAGGTTAATTCTCTTGACAAGTTTGGCTGTGGAGTGAAGGAGAGAGTCAGAAACGTGAGGGTATGTGGGTCCCAGAAGGTTTTTTCTTCTTTGCAGGAAAGGATTTACCCTGATATAATATCTATTGCCCATCTTCCTCTTTGCTCCCGCCCCCCAAAGCCCCAGTGCATGGTTGTATATCCTAGTTGTAAGTCATTCTAGCTCTTCTATGTGAGCCGCTGCCACGGCATGGCTACTGACAGAGGGGTGGTGTGGTTCCATGACTGGGAAACAGACCTGGGCCACCGAAGCGGTGTGAGCGCTGAACTTTAACCACTAGGCCATCATGGCTGGCTCCCAGAAGGTTTTTTCTTTTTAGGGAAGATTAGGCCTGAGCTAACATCTGCCACAAATCCTCCTCTTTTTGTTGAGGAAGACTGGCCCTGAGCTAACATCTGTGTCCATCTTCCTCTACTTTATATGTGGGACACCTGCCACAGCATGGCTTGCCAAGCGGTGCCATGTCCGCACCTGGAATCTGAACTGGTGAACCCTGGGCCACCGAAGCGGAATCTGTGAACTTAACCACTGTGCCACCAGGCCAGCCCCCTAGAAGGTTTTTAATTTTAGTTTTTTACAGAAACTAGTAGGAAGGCTCTAGTAATGAGAGGTTAGAGATACAGGAGAGTGGATTAGCCATTAGCCATTTTTGTCAAAATTCCTGAGAAGGCTGGGGAGGGTGGGGGTGAGACCTGAGCACATGGAGAGGGATTCTTGCTCAACACAGAGATTGGAAGAAGACGTGTGATCGCAGATAAAAGTAGGCACGTGGATGTGGTGGGAAGACGTTCAGATGACTTCCACCTGCTAGAAGTGGGCAGTGAGGAGAGCTGCCGAGAGAGGATGTGAAGGGCCCTGGGTCAGCAATCGGAGAAGCGGAAGGCTAGCTGTGGGGCACAGGAGAGTCAGATGATGGGAACTCGGCGCTCGCCTGAGAGCCTCGCCCTTCTACTTTATGACATGGGCAAACGCCTGAGGTTTGGCTATTCTTGTAATTTGAGTTATTTTAGGTAAAATCCAGGTGGGAGGTATCTATAAACACACTCAGTTTACAGGCCATCTCCAGTGCAAACTTTTAATAGTCACATGAAAAACAAAACAAAGCAGAACTTTGAAGAGAGACTGGATCTACTCTGCTATAGTAAAGTAAAAACCACTAAAAATGTAAAAAAATATGGATGTGTCCATATACTCCTTAAGCAAATGAACTATCCAAAATTCCCATATGCAAACTAAATATATTAGAGGTTTTCCCCTATAGCATTACTAGAGAATTTGCTTTGAAGAGGTGACCAGAAGGAAAAGACTATGCAATTTGGAGTCAGAGAGATTTGTTTTAAATCTAGTTTTGCCGATTACCAAAATGACCAGAGGCAGGTCACTATTGCTGGGCTTCAGTTTTCTCATCTTTTAAATAATAAAATCTACCTGAATTGAGTGTTGTGAGGATTAAGTGAATGATATGTGTTGAATACCTCAGACGGTGCACGGCACGTAGTGGTCAGTTAGAGACGAACCCATTTATTTACTCTTGGTTTACAGGATTTACACGATGGATTTACGGGGTTCCAGTGAATGACGTCTCGTTGACTATTCAATCCACCTATAAACACTTGTTGACCACCTATGAGACACTAGGTGCCTAGTCCTGAGCTGGGGACTGTGGGAACAAAGAAGAATGAACCCGGTTGTTGCCAGGAGCTCTTCCTGCTGCACATAAAACAGGTTTTCAGGGGCCGGCCTGAGGCAGAGCTGTTAAGTTCGTGCACTCTGCTTCGGCCGCCCAGGGTTTCGCAGGTTCAGATCCTGGACGCGGACATGGCACCGCTCACCAGGCCATGCTGAGGCAGCATCCCACGTAGCACGACCAGAGGCACTCACAACTAGAACATACAACTATGTACCTGGGGGCTTTGGGGAGAAGAGGAAAAGAAAAGATTGGCAACAGACGTTAGTGCAGGTGTCCATCTTTTCTTTTTTTAAAAAAAAGGTTTTCATGGAAAAGTTTTACAAATACAGACTTCTAGAGTCTGTTAGTTACTTAACTAAATTGACTATGCAATATTGTAGCCCAGGGCCTGTATATAAGAGCCACATAATACATCTTATTTTTCCTCTTCTCTTCTTCCAAGATAAGATACAGGCAATCCCAACTTTATGGTCAATCGATGTACGGGAATCTGATTTACAGATCAGAATTACAAATAGCTTATGATAAGCATGGAAAGGAATTGTTGAAACGCATGACCATCTTAGGGGGGTTGACCTCTGAGGGCAGACCTCCAGGGCTGGTTGCCTGTTTGGCCCCGAATAGCATCCCTGACATGGTCTCAAAGTTCCACATCTTTTTTGTGACCCTGCCTGTATTTCCTGTGGTTTTGCCTCAGGGATATCCTTTCCATTTCTGAAAACTGAGTTTCTGACACTCATATCTGTTTTAGGTTTCTCAAAGTTCTTTGAAACAATTTTTTTCTTACTAAAATTCTCAATTTGATGTCCTGTCTTTCTGTTAGCAGAATCAGAGGAAAGTGTTCTCTGGAGCCTAGAATCATGGGTCATTGCCTTATGGCACGATGTTGTAACCTTGGCGGGTTCTCTGCTGTTAAGTCTTTCAGTGAATTCAAAGTTTTTGTTTATTTAATGAAATTTTTAAAAATTATGTGAATGCGCTTTCATTGTAAAAAATAAAAATACACAAGTTCAGAGTATAAGATGTGAAATATTTCACTTTTTTCCTCATCCCTTTCACTTCTTGTAAGTAACACTGTTATCACTTTGGGATATATTTTTTTCAGATATTATTCTATGTATTTTCATGCATATTAATTGTTGTATGAAATACGTGTATTTATATATTTTTTGCATAAAAATAGGATAATAGGACACAAATTATTCCAAAATTGACTTTTCTCACTTATTAGCTGTTGGAGCTATTTGACATGGTACCTTTAGATCTATGTCATTCTTGTTGACAACTGCATAGAGTGCTGTATCATAGATGAAACGTGATTTATGTAACCAATCCCCTGTGGAACTGCAAAGCTAGACTCCTGAGCTTTGCCCACCTGGTCCTCCCGTAGTCTCCTCCACTTCAGTCCGTGGCAACTCTGCCGTCGCTCAGGCAGACAATCCTTTAGTCATCTTTCACCCTCTGTCTTTTTTTTCTTTTTAGCACTTACCATTTTGACTTGCATCTGTTTAGTGGTTTGGTACCTATCTCCTTCTCGCTGGAATATAATACCAACAGGTCAGGAAAAAGAGATGATGTCAGTGGAAAGGGCAACAGGTAAACCTACTGGAAGAAAAGAAAGCGGTGTGTGTGTGAGAACGCGTGTGTTTACTGTGGCACCGACTCTGGACTGTCCCCCTTCTGTAATTCTGGCAGGAATTTCAGGCCTTTACCCCTTAATCGCCGGGTGCCCCATCTCACCACGAGTGTCTGTGCTCCTGCAGTCCTTTACCACTCACATCTGTTCAGTCACTAAGTCTTACCAATTTTCCTAACTATCTTGGACACACATCCACTTCTCTTTAAAACCACTGCATCACCCTTTTCCAAAACATCATCAACATTATCACTGAGACTGTTGCTAGACCTTCCTAACTGGCCTCTTCCATCTATCCTGCCCCACCTCTGCTCGCTTCCCTCTCATTCTTCACTCTGTCCTCAGAGTGATCTTTTTCCAATACACATCTCAAAACCCCTCATGGACTCCCCTTGCCCATGCCTGTGAATCAAACTCACGATTCCTCACATTGCTATAGGGCTCTGCCTATCTTTCAAGCCTCATTATGTACCATTTGCTCCCTTACTCTCTATACTTCAGCCATGATGATTTTCTTTCAGTTCCAGTCTCAGGACCTTTGCATAAGCAATTCCTCTGATGGAAATGCTCTTTCCACCCTTCATCTTACATCATTCAGGTCCCATCCTACATGTATATTTTTAAGAAATGTTTTCTATGACTCCACAGACCAAATCCTGGACTTCTCCTGTGTAACATTCGTCATCCTTGTACTTGGTTGATATCTGTTTTCCAAGGGAGCTAGCATGCTCCTTGAGAACAAGGCCAAGTCTGGCTTCACCACTGCCAGGCACAGAGGGATTGCCCAACAAATGTTTGCTGCACAAATACAATCTAAACTTTGGGAAAGTGAAATTTCCCTAACATTGCTGCTTTGTCCTTGATTCAAAAAGTGATGATCTGGTGTCAACTTGTGTAGATGAGACGGAACAAGGCAAAAGAAGAAGAAAACCTGGTGGGACCAGGCAGAACCACTTTCTGCAGCCCCTCCTGGCCCAGGCTTCACCAATGTCCTAATAAAGTGAGGTTAGCGCCAGAGCCACACTGTGGTTAAGTAAGAGTTATTGCAGTTATATATTGCATAGATAGATACAATTTAATTATATGTAAAATCATGCCATTTGTTGTTTAGAAATTAACCTTTAAGAAATTAACTGCTTAGAAAGTTGAATGTGATTCATTCCATAGCATGAGTTTAATTCTCAGACAACCCCTTTATTGTCCTTATAAAGATCAGGTTAAAGTAATGTCTTGAATTATTCTTAAGGACAGATACTGGACTCATCTCAACTGAGTTGTCTTTTAGTGGCCTCACTTGGAATAATTTTAACCCCGGTGATGCTTTCTGCAATCAAATCATCAACTCAGCCAACTATTTGGAGAAATAATGAAAATAAAATATTCTGTTCTTATTCTTAGTTTAACATTTTTCATCTTATAAATTGGATACAATTGAAATGAAAATGATACAAGGCTTTGTGAAGATTTTGAGTGATAGAAGATAGAATATGATCTCAGCTATAATTATAGCATTGTGAAATTGAGACCGTAATTTAAGGATTTAACCTTCATATTTAAAATTTGAGGGTTTTGTATAACTGCAAGAATCCACAAACAGTGATGACATCCTCGAGAGGAAAGAAATGAAAAGCAAATGGCACTGCTAACTTTCCTATTATATTGAGCTGCTCTGGTGGAGAAGGACAGATTCAGCTCTAGCATTCCTTGTAACACTCAGGCTCCACACACCAGGAAAGACACTGATGACCACACTTGCTCTTTAAACTGCAATGCTGGTTACAGCAGAATTTATAATCAGCTGAGGCTTTGACAGACTGACAACAACCTCTCTGCACCAATTTTTATCTTCTTAATTCCTTATTTATTGCAGGAGCATAATATTTATTCTTTATAATACACTAATCATAATTACTAAGGAAATCACTGGTTAGTCTGTCTGGTGTTAGGCAATCAAAAGAAAGCCCAGGATGGAAACAAAAACATTTCACTGAAAAGCAAAAGGAATCAGAATGGAGTACACTTTGATATCACTATGATTTGGTTCTAATTTCACTGTAGATAGACGAAGCCAGGTTGCTGCAACATGTAGATTAGAGTTTGTTCCCATCTATGAATAGCTGAGAAAGTGCCCACAGAGGGCAGTAATAAATAGTGGGCACTCTAACAAGAGACAGCCAGTCCTAATTCAGTTCTGCATCTTCTGGTCTCCTCTACTTGTCTTTGAGTTTCATATCCACTTTAGGTCCCTGACACTCTCTATCTTTCCTTTTCCACTCTCCCCTGGAACATTTTGGTGGGAATATAATTCCACGTATTATTTCTTCTTGGGATATTTACATTTATTATTTACTCTAACTCTAACGGAAAAATTAGAGGTTTTCTGCTCTGTTTAATTTTGAACATGAATGATTTTTTTTTTTGTACAGTAAGGGGCAGTATCCAAGTGCCTCTAAAAATAGACTGTTGTCTACTTTGTGTCCTGGCAAAGTGAATTCTGGAACTGAAATGAAAGATGTGATGGAAGAAATAAGAAGACTGCTGCCCAGGGAGTTACAGCAGAGGATAGAGACAGGCACAGAGAAGCTGTAGAAAATACTTTCCTTCTAAGGTCATGTGAGCTTAAATTGCCTTAAAATGTATCAATGCTAATGCAGTTGGAAATACTTAAAAATACTAGGACAATGTGAAAAAGACATTTAAAATGAAATAATTTGCAATCATTTTACATCTAATTCTGAGAGACCTCTCTATGTAGTCTAATAAGAGTCTAATTTGCAGGGAAAATTTATCCAACAAAGTAAAATTGAACTTTCTCCCACAGATAACTGATGAGAAGTAGCCTAGGAAGTAAAATTTTTGAACAAACTAAAACTGATCAAGACCAAAATGCCAAAGATGTTCTACACTTGACCAGAGTTAGAAATTATTTGGAGTATTTGGGAACTGTATGTGTAATAGACATGATAACGGGCTTGCATGTTAGTGTGGTTGTCTCTGTAATTCTTGGGTAGTATAAATAGTTGTTTATCCTGGATTATTTGGAAGTTGGAACTGGCTTGGGAGGTTGGGAGATTTATAGAAAAACAAAGTCCATTATATTCAAAGAACCCGGAAATTTGATGAAAAGAGTTAATTATATATAAACTAACCAAAAAGAGATGAGAAGAAATCATATATGCCTACAAAAGGTTCTACATAGATTATGTTTCAAAGTCACAATGCCATGGTAGCCAGAAAGATGGTATTCTTAGAGGAGAGAGATGTAATAGAATGATTTAGGTTGAATATTTAAAAAATTTAAGAAATCGAACACATTATGCAGTGTCCTCGTATGGGCTCATGGGGAGTCTATTTTTAAAGGTAACATGTTATTGTAATAGGGAAAGACTTTATTTTCAGGAACAAACCACAGTATCTCCAGTTTTTACTTCAGTTTTGTATCATCTTAAGTAGCATAGTGCACCTAACTTCATATCAAAAGATGAGTTAAAGTCTCAACTCTGCCACTTATTAAGTGTGTGATCTTTGGTAAATTGATAAGGCTACATTTACAAATGGGGATAATGACACCTGTTTCACTGGGTTGTTGTGAGGCTCAAAGGACTTAACAGACGTGAAAGAGCCATACAAATACTAAGTAAAGACCTATCATAACAAAGAGGTTTAACCCTTTTCTTTAGCTGAGTCAAACTAACATACCGTAAATCAGTAGCTTATATCATATTCTTCTGAAATTTGACAATTTCCAAGTAGATTTAGCATCGCAAAGTTGTTTCATCAAGGAACGGAGTGTGTGGCAAAGTTAAGAGTGCATAGTCATGGGGATTAAGCGCTTTTCAGTGGTCTGGTTTAACGGATATGCTACTTGTAATGTTCCATCGCATTAAAAAACCCATTAATTAGTTTTCTGGAGGTAATTTTATATTAAATGCATTCAATTAACTTCTCTAAAAATATTTTTTGCCTGCTGCCTTAATCTCTAACAGCAACATTAACTGTTCTGATCCTAGATTTTTTTGTAGATTTCAATGCCATGGCCACTTAACCTCTCTTCCTCATAAGGAAAACTTTCCAGATCTTGGAGTCAAAGGGCTGAAAAAGAAAATTTGGCATTTACATTATGATTTATTGAATCAAAGCAAAAAACTGGTAAATTAAGTGAAAAACGGAACTCAAATTTTTGGGGGGGATCAATCTAATTGAGTTAATAAGACAAGTGCTAAACCTGGTTATGATTATGGACTTTTAAAAAGTATTGAATTCTTTGGTTGGCGTGTGAAGGCTAACTCCTGAAATTCAGCCTGGTTCTGGGTCGAATGTCTTTATTTTACGCCTTGGAATGTGTCTTTCCTATTGTGACAAGTTTCTGAATTCTCATGTCACCTTGATTCATCCTGTGTGAATTTTGTCATGAAAGTTTGTACATAAATATCAATCTTTTCAAGTTTCTGAATTCTCATGTCACCTTGATTCATCCTGTGTGAATTTTGTCATGAAAGTTTGTACATAAATATCAATCTTTTCAATTTCATCTGAAAATCCTGGTCTCCATTCCCACCATGGAAGAAGGTTCAGATCTGAACTGTCCCTTTAATTATTAGGCCCTTCTTTATTATTTAGCGAATGTATTTTGCAGGGGAAAAACCCCATTAATCTTCTAAAGTCCTAATCATAGCGTGTGGAGAGAGGTTTATGGTCACATATAGAGGTTTTCTAGTTTCCAAGTGAATGTGACTTGTTAATCTGTTCAGAGTAAAGATTGGGAATGTCATAATATTAATATTTTCACAGAATAACCAGTGGGTTATGTGAATTGTGATGTGACCATAATTTCACCTTAAAATAAGTAAAATGGAAACAGTTTGAATGTAATTTTTATGTCACATTTGGCTTTTGGAATAAAATGGGATGATTCAGGTTTAGAAAATCGGGTGGAGCATCCAGATAAAGCACGTCAGGATTGGCTGTGATCTTTCCCTTAATCATTACAAATAACACGTACTTAGTTGTAGACATTTATTTTGGGTTTATTTCTTTGTTTTCACCTCCACCCCCACCACCCCATGTATGACTAAAGCAATCACTTTGAATTATTCTGGATAACCACACTCAGTGCTCTTTTTATGACTTCTTGATGTGGTTTTGAGTATCGCTTTTTTTTTTGGCAAACTGGCTGCTTTCTTAAAGAGAGTCCACGTGCTGAACGTGTACGTGTTACATTATTCTCATCCGTGGGAGGACTCCTGGTTACTTTACTATCAGAGAAAGAGCAAAAGATGAAAAAATAACATTAAATGGTAAAAGAATGTAAACCAAATGAGTAGAAATACAGCTAAAGGGAAAATATGGTAAAGGAAAAAAGAAATAGTGTGAAAGAAATCAGGTCCAAGGGAATTATTTTAGGGTACAACACGCAATACAATACAGTAAAAAAGAAAAATAGGGGTTAAAGTCCTGAAGGTAAGCGGGAAAAAAATAGAAAGAAGGTATACTTCAGGGTAAGGCAAGAATGAAAAACCAAAAGCTATAAGAAAATAAGATTTATTTTAAAATTCTAGAAAAGTGTTAAAACATTTGCAATGCCTTAAGGATAATTGAATTGCAAAAACATACAGGCGAAGATATACAAAAGCAAAAACATTAAAAGACATTTAAAATTTTACTATATTCCTATTCAGATTATTTCTATTTTTCAAAAAATGGCGGTAATCAGATTAATATTTACAACAAAATGAGGTTTCTGGGGCATAATGTAGAGCCATAGAGTTTCTGTGTTGAATGCTGGCAGAACGGAAAAGGAAACGTAAAGACGTTATCTAAGGGTAAAGATGCACTCATGAGAATATATTTGAAAGGAAACTTTCCTGCTCTAACACCAGCTGTCCTGAGGCTTTGTGGAGATAGCCGCGGCTCAGCAGCACTCCTGCTGCTGGAGGAGGAGTTATGGCCAATAATAACGTATTGACGTTTATGTGGTTACGATGCTCTGACCTGAACTTGCTTAACTGGTGCCCTAGTAATTGCCAAGTGGTTCACATCACTGTAATGCCAGGATAAAAATAGAAAAGTTGATTAAATACAGTTAGATGTTCATATAAAGTAATAAAGTTAAGTACTTCATACAATTCTGTTCCTGACAATTCGTTTTTCTGATTAAGTGAATGCAATCTATGGAAAAATAGCCTTGCATATTATTTCCCTAAAGTTAGGCAGCATGAATAATTAGCCTTTACTAAGCAGTTATTAAAGCTTCACTCGCCTTGTAAATCAGTTGAAAATGAGGGGCAATAGGAGAAAGCAAGATTAGATTTTTAGAATGCAGTTTTTGTACATTTTCAACTACTAGGTCTCCAGGCTTTTGTATTATTGTCGTATATTAGATGATGAAATTTGATTCATTTTCAAACATTTTCACCCTCTTCAAGGCTCAAGACTTAGTCAAAAGTTGAATATTTACTTACAGTTCTATTAAGTTTTCCTCCAAGTCAGGTATTTCCCTCACTCTCTTACACTGCGATAATAAAGGTGCTAATGGATGGGGCCCCTACTTAAGGAAAATGAAAACTAAAAACGATCCTGGCTCTTTAAAAGTTTATCCCTATGGCACCATCGTGTAAGCATACATATGGGACAGTAAAAATGGAAGACGACACATTAAATGACATTATTATAAAATGCAATACTCTTGGAATGATCCCTTATTAAATTAGGCTCTATGATCTGAGATGAATTTCCCCGATCCCTAATCCATCACTGGAGAAATATTAAAAGATAGGTCTCAACTGGTATTAGAATCGCACTCAGTCTCTACTTTCATTATTTTGAATTAGGGTGCTACTGGGGGAAAGCCTCTTAATGAGAATTAGAGTGATTCACTGGCCTTCTTTTGGATTTTGACAAGTAAAATATTAACTCTTCAGTCACAGCTGTCTGAATTAAAATACTTGGCAGCCGCAGATGCACAAATTAAATTGGCCTTTATGTTTCCATATTGCTGACCTCCTTAGAGGCAAAAACATCAGGCCCAACAATAACAAAAAGCCACAGTGTGTCATTTCTTGGAAGAAAATATATTTATTGAAGTTTTTATATTTGTTTCAGTTTTAACATATAATTGAACAACTCTAGGACATTTTGAAGTGGAGTTTTGTTTTAATTATAAATTACATAAACTTCAGCTACACATCAGTTATTCTCAGCCATTAACTACATGTTAAAATAATTGGTGGAGTTCTTTGGGGGTTTCTTACCTTTTTAAATCCCCTTAATGACATCTGTGAGTTGAACACCAGA